>NC_080571.1:294409378-294659378 GCF_030247185.1 Malaya genurostris
TCATCATGTCAAAGAATTTGAGCATTAACAAATAATGAACAATTTCGCAAAAGGCGAGAAAATCAATTATAAGAGTATTTTGATTACAAGTTAAATGGCTAAATTGATCGTTTTAAACAACATGCACAAATGTGTCTCCTTTATATTTGTAAAATATAAATACTCATGGTTTGTAAGCATACATAGATACTTTTACTTTTACTTGGCACTGAATTTCACATTAATGCTCGTTTATAACAAACATTTTCGAAAACTTCAATTTTGAATTAGTTGTGACTAATTCATACTACTGAATATTTTGTCATTGATTTCTGACTATATTTTCAAAGATATGGAGTAAAAATTAAAACAAGTAAATTTTGGAAAATAATTTTTAAAATAATAAAATAAATCGTATTCACGGTAATACAAATTGGGAATAGTCGACAAGTAAAATATTTTGAAAATAAACATAAATCTTCAAATCCAACATAAAACTAAGATGATTGGCAGACAACAATGAATCGATATATGTGTATAATTGTCAATGTTGCTTTCGATTTCAGCCTAGATTTACGTGCTGAACCTCCATTCCCGAGCCAAAGTAGGGAAAGTGTTATAATATGGCCCCCTTAAGAAAATATTGAGATATTTCTAAATGTACTGATATATTTTCTTCGAGAATGTATGTATTTCTTTGCAATACGTCTGAGGAACATAATTTTCAATGATTCCGATAGAAGTGATGAGAATTGATTGATACAAACACATTTTCCAAAACGATCACATTCTCAGTTTTTTCGCTTGCCATTGCCAGCAACCGTATAACATACCTCACAACAAATCGGTGGTGTGCCCCACAACAATGATTCAAAATGCCTCTTGATATGTCGGTATAGAAGAAAAGTAGATAAAAAAGATATTCTTTGCATCAGAACTCAATTGCATAATCAATTAATTACAATTGGAAACCAACATTTTTTATTCTTCCAACGCTACTTTTTATTTCAATAACAGTTATACATCTTTAGAACAATATTTTAACTGAAAGCATACTGTTGAATCGAAAGCGGGGCATAATGTCCGTAGAGTGACTGTTATGAGAAAATTCGTATATCAAAGAAATAGCTTTGTTTCTTTAGATTTGTATACTATAAATAGAGACATTATCACTGCTAAAAGTTAATTACTATGTAGCAACCGACCATTAGACGTTTTACACGGTTAAAATGTTTAGTGGAAGCAAAACCTTACATCGAAAAGCTGTAATATTTTGTATGATATTTTCAGTTTTTTTCATATTTTCTTGCAACCGACAACTGCCAAACTTGCATAGCAGAAAGATCTTACGAAAAGATAGTGCTAGTGATAAATCCTTTTGTATAGAAATGTCTTGAAAACTTAAAAAAAGGAAGGGGGCGTTTTGGCCAGCGTTCTCAGTTCAAATTCGACTCAAAGTTGATTTTTGAAAATGGCGGTTAAAATTGAGCAAATATTTTCTAAGAGCTGAGGTTGCATGATGTATCTCTATTCGACAAAAAGTTTATCGAATCGACCATATTTCCTATTACTGTTCTAGATTCGAAATCGACCATCGAGCTTCCTTCGACTCTACTCGAAGAAGTATTAGATTATCGAGATGTTTTGGCATTACGAAACCAATCACTAATTTGTAGCGTTTAGTATTATTAATGTTATATGGGATATGTCAAAAGCATCACTATTACGTGGTAAAGATGCTGATTGAATTCTTCAATAATATCTAGATGGTTCCATTATGCAAATACTACAATGAAAACAAGATTTTGAAAGTCTTCGATTAAAACTACACATACGAACGACGTAATACATGAATTTTTCAACAAAATTTTAAAAGTTCATCTGTAGATCAAGAATAAACAAACACTTAAAAATATCTTTACTTTTTCAAATGGATTGGAAATGCATTGATTTGAATATAAGAAATGTGATCATATAATTTCAAACAAATTTCGTGGTATCTTACAATAACAGTATTACAAACATCTTTCTCCCCTTTAGTACGAACCGAATAAATGAAATCGGAAATATCCGAATAATAATTCTAAAAGTTTCATTTTCTCACGATTGCAATGTATATGTGTTTGTTTAATTTTATTTGACGTTTCTAATCGCGCCAGTCGGAATCTAGTACCACATTGTTGGGATCTCGATCACGTGCTCGAAGGCGTTACGTAATGTCACATAATCGATTCGAGATGCATTACCAAGCCTTGAACCAGCCCTGAACCAAAAAAACTTTACGAATGCCTAAATTGTTTAATGCATACAAGAAGAAATAAAAACTTTCATGTTTGCCACCAGGAAGTACACTTCCATAAGCATTTACGAAGGCACAATGCTAACAAAAATAGTATAATATTAAAAATAATCACTGTAATTGTGTCTTAATACTGCTTCAAAGTTAAAATTGTTAGACATCAACCAGATATGGAATTGTTATAAACTGGTTCCAATTACTTCAAAACGCGTTTTTTGTATGCGCCTCTGAGGTTCATTTTAGAGCCTAAATGCCTTCCGAAGAATTTTCAATTTGAATTGCTCCCTTCTCTTTATATACTTAAAGTTATCATTAATTCACCTGAAGCTGTAGACAATATTATTACGCAAGAAAATACGCCGAAAACTTGAACGCTCGAAATATGAAGCATCGTTTATCGGAGGCCCCAAAAAGTATACTTTATTAATTAAATATAATACTACATTAATTTAACGTCACTACAGCTCCACAAAAGACACTAAAATTTCATAGAAGTATTACTAATGTTATAATACAGTTACGTATTTGGTTGTCTGTTTGTTCAACGATTTCTCAAAACTAGCTACACTGATTTTCAAAAATTTCGTGACAAATGAAATGGTTTATAATCCCTTAGGTGAATTCAACTGACTTCGACTAGTGGCGGGAATATAGAAGCTCAATTGTTTTCTCTAAAAATAGACCAAAACCGATTTTCGTGAACAAAAGTTCAAATTCAAATACTTATAGTCCTCTACAAAATAGGTGAATTTTATCCAATTCCGACTTCCAATTCTGGAGTTTTAAAAATTCAAACCATCGTTTAACGATAGATGACGATACCAAAAAAAATTTAAAGTTGGGCTTAAAACTATTCAAATTTCCAATTTTGTTATACTACTTCTTGGACATACGAACCGTTTTGGGTTATGCTAGTCCCTGAATATTGTTTCTGGAAGTACCGTAAATCATGACTAAATACAACTCATGAAATGACTAATCGATAGTCGCATATTAAGATTCGAATGTATTATTGTATGGTATGGTACAATCTCTCTTTTCGACCTGACTTTCTGTTCCGAAATTACAGGGTAATGAGTGATTGAAATTTCAAACTACCATTTAAAACGACGGTCAGTAAAATAATTCTATGAAAACTAAAGTCACCGAAGAATGTAAAAACACATGCGGATTGATAAAAAAGAGGGTATCATCTCACTGCTAAGTGGATTGAGCACGTTTTTAAATAACACTTGAGTATTGTTTTCGATCTGTAGAATCATATTCTAGTTTTTAAATTATTAGCTTGCATCAAGAACTCGAAGTTTGGCAAATGATTTTAATTTTTGTTTTGTCTCTATTCAAGAGATTTTCAGCTATAAGCTGGTTCGCCTCTAGGTTTTAAATTGTTTTAGCAGCAACATTTTCATTTTTAGAAAAGCACAAATCGCATCACCGTGAAATACCAGTTTCAATAAGAAATTCAAATAAAAATTTAAAAAATAAAATGCGTATTTAATTTTAGTTTTCTGTTTAGTTTTCCAATTATGGAAAAGAAACAATACTATTTTGAATGAGTACTCAATCAATATTCTATCATTTCTGCTAGCACACCATTTGTGCATTTTATTCATTTCAGTTTCTAAGTACCATTGATATGAAAAAAGTGCAAATGCCTGAAGTCTTACAAATAACTAGTCTTAAGTGGAATTGGTGCAAAACAAATGCTGCAAAAATAAAGGGTTTGCCATACTGAAAACTTAAGCAAAGTATTAGTATGTGTCTGAGTATGTGAACTCTGATGAGACCCATTTCTTCAATTGCTCTAAAGCAATCAAAAATTGTCTTCTTTAGAGAGGGTATTCTATGTGATCTTTGAAACTAAGTTTTGAATTCAATATTACTCCTAGATCCTTGATTAATATTCTCCGTTTTAGTACAGCTTGCGAAATTGTGAAATCATACGTGATCATTGTTCGTTTACGAAAGAAGGAGATAACGGAGCATTTAGAGGTGTTCAGAACCATTGTGCTGACGTTGCACCAGTTAGAAAATACATCCAACTGTGACTGCAAGGAATTTGAGTCTTTCAGATCTTCAATTAGATGAAACAGCTTGAAATCGTCGGCAAATGATAGCTTTCTACCCAGCAATGAGAAATTCAGATCATTTAGATATAGCAGAAATATGAATAATCCTAGATGGTTTCCCTGAGGAACGCCAGAGCTTACGATGAATGATGGCGTAACGCAGTCGCCAAATTTCATGGCCGTACTACGACCAGTCAGATATGATTCAATCCAATTGAGAAAGGGTGCGCTAAATCCAGGCCTGTCGAGCTTTGCAATTACAATTTGATGGTTAATCTTGCCGAATGCAGCAGTGCAGTTTATGAACTTAGAAAAAAAGGCACTACGAACAAGCAAAGAAAAAAAGATTTTCATTATATTATAAAACCGTCATCGGTTTAGTTTAAGTATTACATAGTAATTGATAAATATTTTCCAATTCGTGCAGAACTGGCTTGTCAGTGAAGCTACCAAGATCATGTGAAGAGTAACTCAATTTGTAAAGCAGTTCAACCGATATGAAAAAAAGAATGTTTTCAAACTAGAGATTCGTTTCTGTGACGCATTTTTCCGAGTTGTAATTTCCACTAAATTAACTTAACTCAATCGTTTTAATTCTGTTCTTATTTTGGGTATTGATATGAAATTCAAAATCTCTTGCTGACGTCATTCTTTTCGTCGGAGACTCTATTCTAATCTAGTAATTTACAGCAGCTTTTTCCGTTGAATCTATCCAACATCGTCCTAGTGACATGTGTAACCGTTTAATAGTGACTTATTCACCAAATACCACCCAAAAGCGCTTCAATAAAGGAACACAACTACGTGCCAGCATGGTTTGTTCTTAATTTTAATTTGGATTTCAGCCGATCCTGCGGTCAGCCATCTGGCGAAGCATCTCACTGTACCTCGGTTGCGATGACCAGAGACCAGGTCTGGACACGGTGGTCCACGGAAGAACTGTACCATATAGAACAGCTTAATGTCATTACCATGTTTCCTCCGCCGTACTTTAGCGGTTGACAATTGTCGGGATATACAACTTCACTGATGGTCGGTGTGTATGTGTATGCATTCTGTGATGCTGCATATGTCACCAGACCGAGCGATCTGAGATGAAAACTGTGCAGAAGCTCGCCTGCTGACGAGGTGAAACTGAACGGAGGTCAGCTTGAGCTTGAGGGAATCATGTTTCTCTTTTCTCTGCATAATAGATTCTCATCTAGCTGCGGCTGCTGGAGTGGAAACAAGAAGTGACAAGATGTAGTTTTTCTCCAAATGAAAGCTGAACCAGTAATAGACTCACACGGACGGGAGAGACGACGATTCCGACAGACACTTGCCACCCACTTTTGCCTTTTCGGTTGGCAGAAAGCTTGCCACTGACAAACATAAACACTGTCGTATCATTAAGATTTATTTTAAACATTGCCGAAAGGGCTCGGGACGGACGGACTGCCAGCGACGGCTCATAAAGGACGTCCGTTTCTGGCCGGACTGAGGCCGAATCAGGACCTGGATGACGACGAGTCCGGAGACATAACTGTGGCAGAAACATTACATTTTATTCTAATATTATTTTATTTGCTGCCACTAACGACACTATTGCGGCTTGGGGAGGAAAATGTTTATGAATTTGACATTCCTTTATAGTCCCTGATGCGAGCGAGAGCATACACTGTATCTGAATTTCGTTATTGTTGTCGTATATTTGAGCCCTTCTGCTGCTTTCCGAACGGCTGACCGGAGAAGTATTTCCCTATAGTTAATGGGTGTCCTTCCGGGATTGACATGCTATCATACGAATCCCGACGCGGAAGATCATGACCGAACTTTATCAAAGCCGTATCTTTTGGTATCTATTTCTTGTTCTTTTTTTTTGTTATAAAATTTCTCGCACCATAGGTCAATGGTTAGCGACGAAGGACTCAATCAAAATCTGCATATATAATGGATGGCAATGGTATGTGCCGTCTTAAATCCAAGAATATTATTCTTTGCCAATTTTTGACCAAAAGCAATCGTTATCGAATCCATCACATCGACGAGCTACTCTTTTGCTGGTCGTTTTTTTAACATTTTCACTAATTGTTTGTAAAACCGATGCAAACCTGATTGACAATTTAATTCTCGCACTTACAATCAGTTGGTAGAGTTTCGTAAAGTTTAAAGTTATGCAACGATAAGGGATTGTGAGATTTAATGTTCTGTCCGATGTCAACTGATTTCTTTGTGAAGATTGGATTTTTGCTAGGCTAGCAGAAATTTCAATTTTTAAACTACTAGTTATAGGTAACGCTGCAAGATTGTTATTATACCAATTTCGTAATCTTTTGTTCATGAACTTTTTAATTTTTTATTTGTGGCATCTGGTCAGTTAGTGATTTTTCATTGTTCGGATCATTTAAGTAAAGGAAGGAAGCTTCTCGTAAGTAAACTTCTTCCTTCTTCCTTGAGTACTATGGTTCTAAAGTTTTCATATTCTTTCTCCTTTTATAATCTCTAGTTAGTTTGATATTGCCTTAACCAAAAAATTTATTCATGGAATCTCAATATCTCCAGAACGGCAAAAAGAATTCCATTGAATTGGCTGCAATAACAGGCAAATTCAATGAAATGATGAACAACGACGACTGCAATTGAGCCACAGATAAATAGTGCATATAAATTCATAGTCACACAAGTTGAATGCGAAGCATGTAAATCTCAATCAGACAAGACGAAAACATAGTTGATCGTCAGAATAATGCATTTTTTTACGTGAATACGTCTTTCTTTTCGATAGAACACTTTTTAAAGATCAACCCTATACAAGAATTAATTGAACATAATTGTTGTAGTTAACGTTACAGCATAACTTTTACTCTAAACAATTGACAATATGATCAGCGATTTATGATAAAATTTTCACTGGTGTGAGCTAATAACAAGTAACTGAAAATTAAAGTTTTCCAAAACGTTCAAAATCAATAAGCATTCAAGAGACGCTTGTTTGTCTATCTCGCGTTCGGGCGTTCGGGTTTTGATGTAGTGAGCGATATATTTCATTCGTTGTAGCTTGCACAGTTGGCTGAGTAGGACGTTTTAGACATGAGCACGTCATTTCGGTCAGTTCTGGTCCAGAACTCAGTTTCAAAATTCAGTTCCCAAAATCTACTGAGTTCAGTTCCAGAACTCAGGTCTAGAAGTTGATATTCAAGAATTCCAGAATTTAGGACTATAAATTTATATTCTGGAGTGAAGCATGTAAGTTGTGTTCGTATTTTAGTCATCCAGTTATGTCTCTGACATTACCCACCCGCCATTTTTCTATTTCACGTTCCATCAGTCCATCAGTCCAAGGACTTGCCAGTGGACGCGGGTAAACTTTCAATAGCCCCGATATGACTCATCCATTCATCTTCTTCTATAGCTGTTCCCGAAAAGCGAACAAAAAGGGTTGGGCGGATACGTAAGTAGAGTCACTTACTCGTATTCATGGATGAAGCATATCGCTATACATGCTTGAACCCGCCTGATGAAAATTTAAATCAGCCAATATATGTCGAAACTCGTTTACGTTCGGAACGTCAGCTAAGACATTGCACTTCGGTGCAAACGAATGATGTGCTATGTAGGTAGCAGAAACTTTGTGTCTGCAAGGGTTCATGTTGAACTGCTGAGTAACATAACAGTTCAACATAAACTGTTATTTACTGATGAGTCGAAGACGAAACATAAAGTATATTTAACTTTTCTTTTTAAAAGTGCCCAATTGGTTTCAAGCAAAAATCTTCTTAGGCCCTATTTTTGTAGCGGAGAGTGTTCGGTTACCGGCACTCTTTTCTTCTAAGCTTATAACTTCTGACTGAGTGCACATTATGCGGACATATATACATCAAATGGATCGAAAAAAAGATCCTGCTAACGCCTTAGACTAATATTTTCGCTTTTCTTGAATTGTAATTTAAGCAGAATGAACTGATTGGTTTATTTTTCAACCATATGGAAGATTTATTGATTGAAATCATGAAAAGAAGCGCCGGAATTCGTTTTTACGCAAACATTGTTGACTTTACTCATACGCTTGCAAAGAGTCTTGCTCCTTAATGAACGAACATTTTAGAAAACTTTTATACCAAACATTTCAAAAAACTTCACACTCTAAACATTTTCAATTTTGAGTTAGTTTTTGTTATCTTATTCTACTGAAAATTTTATTATAAATTGCTGTTCATACTTTCGACAATAAAGACTGTCCCAGAAAGTATGGACGCACTTTGATTTCGCTGCAAATAATTCACAAGTGTTAGATATTCAAATTTTATTCGAAATACTGATTATATTAGACAACAACAACAGAATATTATTCTCAACATTTGCTACTTAGCCATTGTAAAGGGTGATTTTTTAAGAGCTTGAGAACTTTTTTAAACAATAAAACGCATAAAATTTGCAAAATCTCATCGGTTCTTTATTTTAAACGTTAGATTGGTACATGACATTTACTTTTTGAAGATAATTTCATTTAAATGTTGACCGCGGCTGCGTCTTAGGTGGTCCATTCGGAAAGTCCAATTTTGGGCAACTTTTTCGAGCATTTCGGCCGGAATAGCCCGAATTTCTTCGGAAATGTTGTCTTCCAAAGCTGGAATAGTTACTGGCTTATTTCTGTAGACTTTAGACTTGACGTAGCCCCACAAAAAATAGTCTAAAGGCGTCAAATCGCATGATCTTGGTGGCCAACTTACCGGTCCATTTCTTGAGATGAATTGTTCTCCGAAGTTTTCCCTCAAAATGGCCATAGAATCGCGAGCTGTGGGGCATGTAGCGCCATCTTGTTGAAACCACATGTCTACCAAGTTCAGTTCTTCCATTTTTGGCAACAAAAAGTTTGTTAGCATCGAACGATAGCGATCGCCATTCACTGTAACGTTGCGTCCAACAGCATCTTTGAAAAAATACGGTCCAATGATTCCACCAGCGTACAAACCACACCAAACAGTGCATTTTTCGGGATGCATGGGCAGTTCTTGAACGGCTTCTGGTTGCTCTTCACTCCAAATGCGGCAATTTTGCTTATTTACGTAGCCATTCAACCAGAAATGAGCCTCATCGCTGAACAAAATTTGTCGATAAAAAAGCGGATTTTCCGAATGGACCACCTAAGACGCAGCCGCGGTCAACATTTAAATGAAATTATCTTCAAAAAGTAAATGTCATGTACCAATCTAACGTTTAAAATAAAGAACCGATGAGATTTTGCAAATTTTATGCGTTTTATTGTTTAAAAAAGTTCTCAAGCTCTTAAAAAATCACCCTTTAGTTCCTCATTAAATTCCGTACAGACTTCTTGGCGACAATTTTTGACACTTTATTGCAATCTTTTTTGAACTGTTGAATGGTTTCGGCTGCCGAGACATGTTTCCTAAGATGTGCCTTCGTTAATGCCCAAAATTCCTCAATTGGTCGAAGTTGTGGGCAATTTTGTGGATTCCTGTCTTTTGGGACGAAAGTGACATTTTTGGTAGTATACCATTCTACCGTTGATTTCGAGTAGTGGCAAGAAGCAAGATCTGGCCAGAAGAAAACAGGATAATTGTGGTTTCGAATCATGGGTAGAAGTCGTTTTTGTAAACATTCCTTGATGTATATTCCGCTGTTCATAGAAGCAGTGGTGATGAAGGGTTTCGAAATCTTACCGCAGCTACAAATTGCTTGTCAGACCATGCTTTCTTACCAAATTTTTCGACTTCAATCGATGTCTCGGAAGGGTTTAACACTTGCCCTTCTTGCACCGTATAATATTGTGGTCTCGGCAAGGATTTGTAATCGAGTTTCACGTAGATTTCGTCGTCCATGATTATGCAGTTCAAATTTCCAGCATGAATCGAATTGTACAGCTTTCGAACCCTCGGCCTGATCGATGCTTCTTGTTTCGGACTACGTTTTGATTGTTTCAGCTTCTAATAGGTTCGAAGATTCAAACGTTCTTTAGCACGAAGAACATTTGACTTCGAAGTGCCCACTTTTTTGGCCACATCCCGAACTGATACCTCCTTCTTTTGCTCGATGGCGTTCGATTTCGTAAACGTTTATCCAACTGAGGGTTAGCAAGACCTTTTTTTTCGACCCGTTTTCGGTTAATCTTCACCGAACTTCCTGATTGCATTTCGCACGGCTTTTTCACTTACTCCATCCATTTTTGCTATCTTTCTCAGTGTCATTCTGCGTTCTGTGCTCCATTTATACACAATTTTTCGACGTAGTTCTGCTGAAAGTCCACGCATTTCTATACAAATGAATAAACAACTGCACAAGTGGTTAGAGAAGAGTGTAAACAACAGGACGCAGCCATAAAAATTGACAGATTCTGAATCATTGCGAAATGGCAACGGTTTTTGGTTGCGTCCATACTTTCTGTGACAGTCTTTAATCTACTTAAACGTACAGTCAAAAGCATGGAAATAGTCATCATTTCCAGTTTATTCAAATGGTTTTCGCAGTAAAAAAAGACACAAAACTTAAATTTACATGTTAATGTAGGAAATATTCTGTTGTCATCCAAGAAAATACGGCCTGCTTCAATCTACGTCATGGGTAATTTTTTTTTCTTTTTTCTAAAAGTGTAGTCATCGGTTGAGCTAATTAGTCGGGAATCTGACTCAGCAGTCGATGCAATTGAAACCAGTAGTATGCTAATGCATTGATTTTTTCCAACCACTTGCCAAATTTGGAGAGTTTCGGATGTCCTTCGTTCAAGCCCAGAAAAATCGACCTCCACTTCAGTACAATTTATGACCGCTTCGGGGAGATCAACAGCACACCTGTGCACGGGGTGTTGTGCTGCAAGAGGCCGGAAGGGCTCCGAAAGCGCATAAATGAGCAGCAATAATTTTTAATTAGCTACATATCACTCAATTAACACCTTGCTCTGGCAATAACATTGATGCGGCCATAAATTACCGTGTATGTGTATCAGTTTCTGACAGGTAAGTGTTTGCGCCGAGCTACGTTTTCATTGTTGGCAGCCAACGGCAGCCATAATGCATCGTTTGGCGACTGACCGGATGATACACACACGCACAGACACACACACACACACACACACATACACCGGAATGTTCATTTTCCGTTTGTCGGAATCGGTAGCCTTTTTCGGTTAAATGGCACATCCGTGTATGTTCTCATCTCGCATCAAGTGGCAGCTCTCGTTTCCACCCCCGGAATGAAGAGCGACATGACCAGCAGACACAAAAAAAACTATCCATCAATTATAATTATATGTAAATCATTAAAATAATGAATATAAATTTTAATTATCATAAATATCCAGATGATGTACCCTTAATTTGTCACTGACACACAGAGGGATCTCTCACATAATGAGTGTTGGTTCATGCCATCTCTTTGGGCAGCGAGAGTCGGAAACTGATGGTTAAACAATTATTTCGACTGCGCAAAGACAGACAGAGGGCTTTAATGCGGACATCGAACTAGGATAAGCTGAAACAAGAATTGATGAACTATGCATCCTTTCTTCAACTATCATCAAAGTTAGCCCAGTTAGTTTGCTTGACTGACGCCAAACAAAGACAGGCAATAACACCAAAGGCGAACACCACACTAATGTTAAAATATGTATACACACGCTGCAAATAACTTTTATCGCGTACAATTTAAGCATGTTATAGCAGCCTGCAACATAAACATCCCTGTCTTCCGAACGAACCTCCCCTTTTTCCACATGCCCCACACCGTACGTCACTTCCCGGCGAAGACTGTGGTGATCCTGCATGCGGATGTCACCGAGTGGACGACGAGTCTTCGCTTCGAGAAAAGCTGAGCTCCTATTTGGCGTGAAATTATTTTATTCTCGCTCGTAACATAATTCAGACTGTGTGCGCCTCCTTCAGTCTGCCCGGCATCGGTGATGCCTTGTGAGGTTGTTCGGTATTTGAGCCGAACCGAACCCAGTCTAATATTACGAGGGAACATGGTGATCGACAATGAATTTCGAAACCAGAAGCGAACGGCGAACTTACTGACTGCCAGCGTTTTGCTAGGCTAGCTAACTGACTGACTGACTGACTGACTGCCTAGGAAGGAGTTAATAGGGCTCCAACTAGTCGAGCAACGTTGAGGTCAGTACGTCAGTCTCAGAGGGCACGTATGCCGCTAGCAGATTGTCACGTGTGAGCAGTCTTTTGGCACCCGGGACTGCAGGAAACAATTTCTTCTGATCAAGCTTGATGTTGTAGAAGTAGCTTCGATTCGATTGGAAGCTAAAAGTACGATTATCGGACGGAATAAAACGGAATTACTAGATTGGTGTTCGTTTTTTTTAATTAACTAGGATTGTTTGATATCAGTAACACGTTGGTCAATAAATATCCGGTCTGACAGACAGATAGCGGTACTAGTTCAAAATCCTTTTAGCGTTCAATATAGGCATGCTTCATCCCCCCCCCCTCACTTAATTGATTCCTGCGCACGGGCCTGATTCCATTAATGTATTAGTTATTGTGCTTTCTGTGACACAAATTTTGTAAATTTAAAAAACAATGGAGAAAATAAAATTTCGTGTGAGGATAGTGTTTTAATATAAAAAAAACGTTCTTATTCCTCCTAGTAGTGAGATGATACCTTTTTTATCAATCCACATGCGTTTTTGTACGAATATTCTTCGGTGTTTCAGTTTTCATGACATTATTCTAATGTCTGTCGTTTTAAGTGGCAATTTGAGATTTTATTCACTCATTACTCTGTAAGGTCGAAACTGCAAATCGGATCGAATTTGAATCTAAAAGTATTACAATCGATTGAGCATTCTATGATAAGGAATGTATCGATAAGTAGTTAGCAACATTCAAACAGTTATTACTCTGAAATGGCTTAATTTTTTGTAGCGTGTTTTGCGGTGACATGTTTGTTTACATGTCAATAACAGCTGCGCAATCGATTGGTTTCGGTACGGTTTATCGTTTCAATGATAAGTCGAATTGATCCGGAAACGCGAAAAAAAAATCTGCACACTTGGTGCTCAGAAAGTTGTGTCACGTACAACGAAATTGCAAAACGGGTGAAAGTGCACCACACCAGTGTCAAAAACATTATCGAGAAGTTCGCTAAGACCCTTTCCATGAAGGATTTGCCCCGATCCGGTAGGAGAACGGGTCCCAGCCAGCCCGGCCGGGACTTAAAAGTGGAGTACATCAGGAAAAACCCATCGGCGTCTACGCGGGATTTGGCCAAGCAGTTCAACATTCAACGGATCAAAGTTCGGAACTCCCTGAAAACGTACAAGAAACAGAAGGTGCCGAAAAAGTCTCTGGTACAGCAAGTTCAGGCCAAAACAAGAGCGCGAAAACTGTATAACCGGATTCTACAGAATAAAGACGGATACATCCTTATCGACGACGAAACCTACGCCAAGGAAGACTCTCGAGCGCTGCCCGGAACGTAATATTATACGAAATCGGTGTACCAGGACCTGGACGACGCTGACACCACGGTGGCGATGGAAAAGTTTGGGCAGAAGGTGTTGGTCTGGCAAGCAATTTGTACCTGTGGTTTGCGGTCATCGATTTTCTTCACGAAGGGCACAATTAACGCCAAGGTGTACGAGGAAGAATGTTTGAAGAAGAGAATGCTGCCACTGTACAGAAAGCATAAGGCTCCTCTTCTCTTCTGGCGGGATTTGGCTTCAGCCCACTACGCCAACCCCGTTCTACAGTAGTTGTTAAAAAATAATGTACAATTCGTGGAAAAGGACATCAACCCACCGAACTGTCCGGATCTTCGGCCAATTGAAAGGTATTGGGCAATTGTCAAGCGGTACTTTCGGAAGGAAGGTACAGTGTCCCAAAACATGCAGGAGTTAAAAAAACTGGAAAACTGCCACCAGGGAAGTCACAAAAGCAACTGTGCAGAATTTAATGAAGAATGTCAAGTCCAAAGTGCGAGCGTTTCACAGAAACTAAGATTTTCTTCAAAATAATCAGTGAAATGCATAAAAATGTAATTTTTCTACAGTATATCGAAAACTAATGTCAAAATATGTTTTTGTTTTCGCTTTTTTATTCAATAATCAATGTTGCTAACTACTTTTCGATACACTTCTTAAAAATTCATTTTCACTTTACCATATTGAGAGGCTCTGCACATTTTCCAGCCGAGGCCCAGTGGGCTGAGTGTAAAATATCATTCGACTCAGTTCGTCGAGTACGCAAAATGTCTGTGTGTGGATGTGTATGTATGTATGTAGCGTTTTGTTGCACTAACTTTTCCCGGAGATAGCTGAATGGATTTTCACAAACTTGGACTCAAATGAAAGGTCTGGTAGAAAGGTTATCCTATATAAAATTCCTGAATATTGTTTAGATTCGGCTTCCGATTCCGGAATTATGGGGAAAATGTGCGAAAAAATATGAAAATAACTGAACCAGCCTTTTCGGAAATGGCTAAATTGACTTTCAGAATGTTAGACTCAATTAAAAGGACTTTCGGTCCCATACAAAGTTCCTGAATTCTGTTCCGATCTGACTTCCGGTTCCGAAATTGTGGGGTAAAATGTTAAAAAAAAGAAAAAGAATAATGTGTACTAACTTTTTTCGGAGATGGCTAAACCGATTTTTACAAAGTAAGATTTAAATGAAAGTTCTTCTGGTCCCATAAAAAATGCTCGAATTTCATTTTGATTCGACTTTCGGTTCCAGAACTACAAGATAAAGAGTATTTAACATTTCAACACAAAAAAATTGGGTTGTTGGGTGCTCAAATCAGCGCTAAACGACATACCTCATCAGTTGACGGCCAAACACATATTCAGTCCGGCATCTTGCACCGGAAATAGTGGTCACAAACTCTAAAATGTAATGAACTCACTTTTCTCAGCGATGCCTAGGCCGATTTTAACAAACTCACACACTTCGAAAAAATCAGTGATTTTACATCTTATTTATGCACATAAATGGAGCGTCGAAGTACACGCAAATTTACGTGGAAGAACATTTAATATTGTGTCTTAAACTCCATGACATGAAATTCATGGAAATAAAAAAAAAATGAATGGTGGTGGCGACCACCGCGACTTGAACCGAGAATCATTGGATCATAAAGTACGTCTATTAATCGACTGAGCCACAGAAGCACACATTTGTTTGGCATGGTGCATTTAAATTCATACAGTCGCACCTGCTAGCAGAACGAAAGTTATAGTCGATGCCAGTAAAATTCAAGCTAATCTAATATTAAGTCATTACAAATGAAATTTTCGTAGTCATTTGACAATTTAGGTCTTTATAAATTACTACGTATGAAGAATTGAGTTATCTGTAAAATTCATATTATTTTGGTGTGTAGGCTTAATGAAAAGTTTTACGGTTTTCCATATATAAGTTCTGAATTTCATCCGGATTTGACTTCCGGTTCCGGAATTACAAGGTGATGAGTGTCCAACCAAAAAAAACTAACCGTGATTGAATCAGTCGAACTTTAATTCAAATGATCGTCTAATTGTTCTATTTAATGAGGTTGAATTTTTTCCGGATCCGACTTCCGGGATAAAGAAAGCTAAAAATGTCGAAATAGCTGACTAAACAGAAATGTAAAAAATTTTCGAGGCAGATTGGAAAACTTGCAGATTGTGAACTTGTAGGCCTGGATATTTACTTTTTTCCATAAATACGTTTATTTCTTAAGGCAGTTTACATAAGTTTTTCTTCGCCGTAGCATCACTTTTACATAAAATTATTATCCTAATATAATTCTAAAATAGTCACAACGATTTTAATTTATTAAAACATATTCCTCTTATTACTTAAATATCATCTTAGGAATTTCGTCATTAATTATGAAATCTACTCGGAAATATTATTTGAACCAAGCGATTTATTTTTATAAATTATAAAATAAGCTGTTATTTTCAGACATTTTGTTGATAATTTTATAAAGTATTTCTAGTTTGTTTGTATCATTGCATAATTTCTATTCTAATTTAGCTATTGGTTGAACTTATAGTCACAGCTATAATCAGAACTAAGTCTTAAAAGGGTCCTTTATTAAATTGAAACTCCAATTTTCTTTATGAAATGATAAAGAAGTTTCATGTATGGAAGGTTACGAACCTGGATATTTAATGGGCCTATAAATAAATTTTCCGTATATTGCATCGTTGCTCTAAATGACGGTAGAAGGTTTTGAACAAACTTCACCCTGTAATTCCAGAACCGGAAACGGGATCCGGATGAAAGTCTAATTTTCAACCATCAACTAACAAAACACACACACACAGAATTATAATTCAAAGAACTTTAGTCGTTTTTACGTAACCATTTATGCGAATATACTCGTGAAATTGATTTTCTACTTGTCACCCTGTAATCTCGGAACCAGTAGTTTTATAAAGATGAAATTCTATAGCGTTCTATAGGATGTAAGGCCTTTCATTCACATTTAAGTTCAGCCAATTCTAAAAAAATTGAGTGCAAATTTTATTGCAATTTTTTGCGCAAATCACCATGTGATTCGGGAACCGAAAGTCGGATCCGGATAAAATTCATTCGCGTTCTATAGGAAAGCAAGACCTTTCTTTTGAATTTAAGATTAAAAAAACCTGTTTTAATCCACCTAGTGGTGTAATGATGCCTTTCTCATATTACTTATAACATCATGAATATAACTGTGGAACAACTAAAACAACTGTTCATTGAATAAAAATAGTTTGTTCGGGCCTAATCTAACAAACTATACAAATCCTGTTTACCCTGTAGTTTTGGAATTGGAAGTAGTATTCACCAGAAATTCTAGGAATTCCGTATGAAACTGTAAGACTTTTCCTTTGAATTTATACGTTTGTGAAAATAGATTTGGCCATCTTGAAGGAAAGCGAGTGAGATCCTTTTTGCAGTTTTTAATCACCATTTCCAATTCTTTCGAAACCGGAACTGGAACGGTATTTCTGCACTACCAGCTGTGAATATTTGCATATTTTTTTAAATAAATTTGAATTCCATGACATTCGTTTATTTTTTCGGTTGCACTTATCATAGAATAGCTGATTTTTTATCAAATGCAGCACCGTTTTTTACCAATATCACACAGCGGTGGCAGACATCCGTAACCGTTGCTTCATAGCGTGTACGAAATAGAACAAAGCACGCATCGTGCGGGTCCCGGGTTGGCGGTTCAATGCATAGAAAGCTGGTCTTACATGCCAGTTGTCGTATGTTCGAGCCCCGACCTGAAAGGATTCTTAGTGTCAGTAGGATCCATAGTACTCTAGCCATGCAATGAGTCGGTACACTAAGAATCGGCTGCGAATTCTGTTGAAACAGAAAGGCCAAATTCCACAAAAGGTATGTGTAATGCCAAGACTTTGCTTTTACGCATCGTACGTTTTGTGTTTTCTTCTTCCACCGTACCACCATGTACCGATGTTGTACACATTGTCATTCTATATGGCGATTTGAAAACTAAAACTATGACACTCATCGCCCTGCAACTGCGGAACCAGAGGTCGGATTCGGATGAAATTTCAAAGTAGTTTTAAAGATAATATGAGCTGCAATTAAAATTAAGATTTGTGAAAATCGGTTCAAGCATGGCAGAGAAATCGAAGTGAGTTCTTTATTTGGAGTTTTTCTTTCTCAATTTCGGTGCTTCCGGAACACGGAAAAGGGGAAACCAGTAGTGCCGAACTAAGTTTTTATACCCACAAACTAACAAGCTCAATCAATCTAATCAAACTAACAATTTATCAGACAGTTTTATAGGATTTGTACCCGTTTTTGACCATCGTTCGTGCAAAATGCTAATGAAATTGGTAATTTTCCACTTTTCACGCGTTAGTTCCGGAACCGGAAATCGAATCCAAATAAAATGTTCTAGACATTTTTAGGAAACTATTTTAAATTTTATTTGAATCTTAGTTTGTGAAAATCGGTTGAGCAATTTTAGAGAAAATTGAGTGCACACTTTTTCTCTAATTTTCATATATTACTATGTATCTCCGGAACCGGAAGTCGGATCCAAATAAATTTCGATAGCAGGCTATGGCCCCATTAGGTCTTTCATTTGAATCTAAGTTTGGGAAAATCGGTTAAGCCATCTCTGAAAAAAGTTAGTGCATATTTTTCCATTTTTTGGTGCATATCTAAGGTCTAGAAATTCTGTACAAAGTCCCCGAAAAGTTGATCCAGATCCGACTTACTGTTCCGGTATTACAGTGCGATTAGTGAAAATTTTCAATTTCATGAGTATTTTTTCACAAGCGATGGCGAAACGAGGTGCATAATTTAAAAAAAAATTACTGGTAAATTCATCTATTTGGCAGACCTTGTTAGTTGGTGGATATATAAATCTGCATTATGACTACTAGTGCCCGGCTTCCACTTCCGAACGCACCGGTAATAGTGAACAAAAGCTCCAAAAACGGAACTCACTTCGATTTCTCAGCAACGGTTAATCCGATTTTCACAAATCATGATTCAATTGAAGCTCTCAGTGGCTTAAAACATACTGTGCAATTTCATCCAGATCCGACTTCCAGTTCCGGAATTATAGGGCAACGATTATCAAAACTTTCAAACTGTCATACAAAATTATGCAAAATCGGAACACATGGGTAAGTGCTGGTACGGAAGAAGAAGAAAACGCACCCGTCTAGCACACAGCGTTCTTTGTACAATTTAGTATAGCGTGCAGGGTTGCCACATATAAATCTATATTGATTTAATATAACTGTTTACAAACTGCGAAGGTGATGGTAGTTCATACCAAAGAATGTTTTTGATTTTACTCATGTTTGAAAAAATAATCTTGGCTGAACCACTTACACCACTAAGTGATGTATTTTAAAATGTAAGTAATATGAGAAAGGCATCATTAAAGACTGTTCCTTTTAGGGCTGAAAAGTCACCACTTGTGGCTGAACATCCAATTTAAATCTTAATAATTTAATGTTAACTCATATTCGAATAAATAGTTATTTAAAAAAAAGACGGTTCCAGAAAGTATGGACGCAACCAAAAATCGCAGCCATTTCGCAATGGTTCAGAATCTGTCAATTTTTATGGCTGCGTCCTGTAGTTTACACTTTTCTCTAACCACTTGTGCAGTTGTTTATGCATTTTCTTTAGTTTGTTTCGAAATGCGTGTACTTTCAGCAGAACAACGTCGAAAAATTGTGTACAAATGGTGCACAGAACGCGCACTGTCACTGAGAAAGATAGCAAAAATGGAAGGAGTAAGTGAAAAAGCCGTGCGAAATGCAATCAGGAAGTTCGATGAGGATAAAACCTTTGAGGATAAACCGAAAACGGGTCGAAAAAAAGGTTCTGCTAACCCTCAGTTGGATAAACGTATACTGAAGGCGTTCGAGCAAAAGAAAGAGGTTTGAGTTCGGGATGTGGCCAAAAAAGTGGGCACTTCGAAGTCAAATGTTATTCGTGCTAAAGAACGTTTGAATCTTCGAACCTATAAGAAGCAGAAACAACCAAAACGTAGTCCGAAACAGGAAGCATCGATCAGGCCAAGGGTTCGAAAGCTGTACAATACGATTCTTGCTGGAAATTTGAACTGCATAACCATGGACGACGAAACCTACGTGAAACTCGATTACAAATCCTTGCCGGGACCACTATATTATACGGTGCGAGAAGGGCAAGTGTTAAACCAGTCCGAGACATCGATTGAAGTCGAAAAATTTGGTAAGAAAGCTATGGTCTGGCAAGCAATTTGTAGCTGCGGTAATATTTCGAAACCCTTCATCACCACTGCTTCAATGAACAACGAAATATACATCAAGGAATGTTTACAAAAACGACTTCTACTCATGATTCGAAGCCACAGCTGTTGTCTGCTGACTAGATCTTGCTTCTTGCCACTACTCGAAACCAACGGTAGAATGGTATACTACCAAAAATGTCACTTTCGTCCCAAAAGTTTTGTAGTCTCATATTATCAGTATATCAAATGAAATTTGAATATCTAACACTTGTGAATTATTTACAAGTGCGTTCATACTTTCTGGAACAGTCTTTACACCACTATGTGAATTAAAGCGTGATTAATCCACCTAGCAGTGAGATGATACCTTTTTTTTATCAATTCGCATGTGTTTTTTGCATGAATATTCTTCGGTGTTTAAGTTTTCATTACATTATTTTAATGACCGTCGTTTTAAGCGACAATTTGAGATTGTAATCACTCATTACTCTGTAATGTCGAAACTGCAAATACAATCAAATTCAAATCTAGAAGTGTGATAATCGATTAAACATGCCATGATATGTAAGTTCCACTTTAGAGTTTACGGTAATTTAAGGTACTTCCAGAGCCGGTATTCAGGAACCAGCATAACCCAAACCGATTCGTATGGCCATATGACGAATAAATTACAGTTTTGAGTACAACTTTGAAGCTTAATTGGATAAAATTCTTTAAATTTTGTATGTATGTATAAAACTAATTAATTTTGTATATAAGTTTAATTCAATTTGAATTTTTGTTTCTGAAATTTGATTAGGCTTTTTTGAGAAAACGATTGAGCTTTGAGAAACGATTTTATACTGGAACCGGAATTCTAAAATCGGTATGGCCGAAGTCAGATAAATTCACCTGAATAGCTGTATAGTTTACATTTGTTTCAAAATATTTGAAAATCAGTGAAGACATCTTTGAGAAATCATAGCATGAATTAAATTTTTAGGTGCCTTCTGAATCGACAACTGAATACCACTAAAACTGAAAAAAAAGGGATGCATGGGCAGTTCTTGAACGGCTTCTGGTTGCTCTTCACTCCAAATGCGGCAATTTTGCTTATTTACGTAGCCATTCAACCCGAAATGAGCCTCATCGCTGAACAAAATTTGTCGATAAAAAAGCGGATTTTCCGAATGGACCACCTAAGACGCAGCCGCGGTCAACATTTAAATGAAATTATCTTCAAAAAGTAAATGTCATGTACCAATCTAACGTTTAAAATAAAGAACCGATGAGATTTTGCAAATTTTATGCGTTTTATTGTTTAAAAAAGTTCTCAAGCTCTTAAAAAATCACCCTTTATATATAAAAAAGGTAAAAAGGTAAAAAAGGTTTTTATATCAGGTTTGCTCAAATCCCCGTTGCTAAGTGTGAAACCAACACAGTTTCATGAAAAGTATTTGTTTGGTGAAACTACCCTTGGGCAGCTTCAGTTTTCTCAAGCGAAAACGACATCAGAGATAGTTGAACAAATTTTAACAAACGTAGTACTGAATCAAAAGTTTTAAGATTCCGTAAGGTGCTTTGACATTTTAAACGTTAATTATGTTGGATCCATCAAACCTTGTCCTAGCATTTAATACTGTTGTAGCATCCGCCTAGGAAAACGCATAAATGGCAATACAGGTTTCGTTATGTCATAGGGGAAGATGGGGTAAAACGCACCCCCGAGGCATAATGCACCTTATGCTTTTCCCAAAAGTTACCAATTTTTTTCACTGAAATTTTAATGAAACTGAAAATCCCCCATAGCAACAGATTACTATAAAATTTTGATAGCGATGGTTCAATCATATCTGGAAAACTTTGAAAAACCAATTATATCGCTGTTATAAGTAATTTTTGATGTTCGTTCCATAGTAATTTTCTAGGGTGAGGAAGACGATTTTAATTTTGTAACCAGTGAACTTCTTTGACAATCATTCGGGTTTCTAAAATTAGTTCTAATACAGACGATGTATTTGCAATATTATAGAAAAATCGTCAAATTTATCGTCTCATATTTTTGGGGGCAAAATGGTCCGAATTGCGTGAGGCAAAATGCTCAAGAATTCGCTTACAAAAATTATCCATAAGTTATCAATTTAATGAATAATAGTGAACCATCTTCCACCTGGCCAATATTTCGTCAACGAAAAGTCTAAAGTTTTCTTTAAATAAGAAGAAGAAGCTTTATGAGGGTGCATATTGCCCCGTGGTTGTCATGAGCTTTAATCCGTTGTTTTTATGGATGTTTACCCGTTCATCCTCTATGTTCAGATAATCGTCACTTCGCGTAATTTAAAATGTATATTTTTCATGTTTTCCACGATCGGGCGTCATGCCCCGCATATATTTCAATAGACAATTTTTAAGGGTTTTGAAAAATAAGATATTTCATGTATTTTTCAAAGCATTCAGTGAGTATTTGTACGTAATTTTGAGAAATAATGATTACGGAAGATAGTCATGCATGAAACTTTTCCGTGTTATTCTCTATAGTTAAGATATAGCTACATTTCCTTAGGGGGTGCATTTTACCCCATCTACCTCTATATTTTTTGGGTTAATATTAACTATACAAACGAAAATGTATTGATTATTTAGCTAAACTAAATGGATGCTTTCTTGCGGGGTATATTAAAATAGATCTACATCGACCTTGAGAATTGTAAATGTACGACGCTCTGTTCAATCTAATTGTCTTCTGAGATATGTTCAATCGTATTTCAGAATAGTTAAAATGTTCTTCTTTGTAGAGATGGACAATTCGTTCGCGAATGGTTCAGTAGAACTATAGTTCTTCTGGAGGAATGAGTGAACAAAAGTTCTTTGTTGAAGAACGATAGTTATCTAATAATTTGTATATATTTTTGCGACCTCTGAAAAAAGTGCACAAAAGTAAACGATTGCTATTTTAAAACCTTCAAAAAAGAAAGAATCCTAAACCATTTCTGAAGAACCAGTTGTTTGAGTAGAACTATCAAGTTCTAAACGGTTCTTTGAATTAAACTGTTTTGTCCATCTCTACTTCTTTGACTCGTTACTCGTTCGTTTATGTTAAACTGTTATACCACCTAGCAGTTCATATTCAAACGCTAAACAGGCGTAAAACTAAACCCTACTACCACTACTCCAGTCAAATGCACCGAAGTACGTCGTCTTTACTGATGTGCCGAGCGTAAACTGGTTTCGATTTACTGGCCGATTCAGGATGTGGTTAATTAGGGGTATTGATTCAAAGTTAAAAAGATTGTGGTTATTTAGGGTATTGATTAAAAATTAAAAAAATAACGCAAACAAAATTAAATCTTACGAATCTTCAAGAATAAGTCGAATTGCGGCGCGGTAGCCTAGTATCTGGGTTTGAAAACTGCCGGGTGAAATCCATGCCTGTTGCAACCCTAGGCGACAAATAACAATTAAAATGGAGGCCTCACGGCAGAGGTTCTATCGCATTCCCGGAGCCCTGATTGATACCGGACTAACCCATTCCCTCTTCACGATCACGATTCAGCATGTTTCAGCATCGTCCACCGCAAAAACAAACATCCCCAAATGGAGACGTTCTAATGATATCTATAATTTCTTTGATTACTGCCAATTTCGGTGTTAGCGGTGACACCGAACGAACTCGCTCAACAGTCATTAGTGGCCAGTCATTCTCCGTGACACGACGAAGGTCCCAGGTTCCGACAGAAGAAAGCGAACAGAATAGTGGCGAGAGACGTTCGAATAATTGCTGCAATCCACCGGAAAAATATTAATATCAAACATCGTCGTCGATTGAGCAAACATTGGCTCGGGCGAAGAAGACAAGTTCCTGAATGACCTGAAGGAGGAAAGTTTTTTGATTGAAATCCTTGAGTGACGGCTGCGCTCTGGATAAGAGAGCTGTAATCGTTGGGTGGATGGGTGTCGAACGACTGTCTGGTTGGAGAAGGCGGCGGCGGCGGCGACGGGGGGAAATTTAATTTAATTTATTAGAGCTAAT
Source organism: Malaya genurostris (assembly GCF_030247185.1). Lineage (NCBI taxonomy): Eukaryota > Metazoa > Arthropoda > Insecta > Diptera > Culicidae > Malaya > Malaya genurostris. Next base: position 294,433,422 of record NC_080571.1, read on the forward strand.
TGCACATCATCGAGCTGGACGATGGAAGAAGTTCCTTCCATTATAGAGGGTTTCGCTCCTGGTCGACAAGTCTTCCCGGGGCCTGTCACCGACACGAGGCTGACGGTGCAATCAAGCCGTGCAGCAGTTTTGATGTGTGCCAACCTATTTGCACTGATGATAGTTATTTATTGCTGTCCAGCTAATTGAACGACAGTCGAAGACTCAATGTCTCCGGACGTCTTCTGGCCGGATGACATCGGTTGGTTCGTGCACGGTTCAATTCCGCAGCGGACAGGCGATTGAACGAACATTAGAGTCCGTTTTGCTGGGACGTGAGATGTTTACAGCTGAGTTCTCAGTTGTCGAATGTTTAACCTAATGGACGGTATTGCTTCTGATGGGAAGTTCTATGGTTTAATGAGTGACTGAGTATGAGACTATACTCAAGTTAAATGTTAATTAAGTTTTAATTCGAAAGTTAAGCACACTTTCCTAAAGACAATAAATTTATTTTTATGTGCGTTGTTGTCGATGTAGTTGTGCTTACTGTCGATTTTTTTTGTTTCTAATATGTTTATAGCTTAAAAATATTGTCCAACTAGGCTACCAAATTTCTCTAGTTTACATAGCACATAAACTTTTTAAATTAATTTGTTATCAATATGGTGAAACAAACGCAAATCATCCGACCACCAACTGTAAACTGGATGCCCCAGAGTTTCGATGATCATCGCGTGACAACGTAAACCAAATACAACATCATTTAAAATCAACAAATTATCCTAGTCCTAAGTACTGTTAAGAAATGCCCTAAGCATATCAGAGCTAAACCAGTGTGCGTTAATAAATATATTATTAAAAATTAACAAAAAAAAAACGTTACTCAATAATTTAGAATCACAAGTCGAGCTTGTATAAAATTCAGCAATTTTTTCTATAGAACTATCAGTCTTTTTATTTGATTTCATGGAAAACTGGTATTAGATCGATAGACAGCCATGAAACGACCCGTGCTAAATTCGAAACCTGGCAAAATGCTATAAAAAAGGGTGCTGCAGACAGTCTTTTAGGTGCACAGTCGAGCTGAAGCGATTGGCATATGGCAGTCGGAAAAATTTTCCACAGTTTGAGTGAATTATATACCTATTTTTGTATACCTATAGAAAGGTAAAATGACCTATGCACGACGACTGTTACTTAAAATCAGTGGCACTTTCATCAGTCGGTGTTGAACAGTCGTTCGCACCGCACGCGTATAGCTCTTGGCTCATGGAAATTTTTTCTGGCTACCTAGAGTTTCATTGAATCAATGCTTCAGTCTTTTTCAAGGCTACCTGAATCAGTAACAGTCTTTTTAAAGACTAACAATTAGTCAGCCTTTCTCAAGGCTATACAAAGAGTGATATTGGAGTGACTAAGTGATACAAAGATTGACTCAGAAATTAATCGGCCTTTCTTTAAGGCTAGCTATTCAAAGAACGATTCTTCGAAATAAACAGTCTTTATTAAGACTACCACAAAATCAGTCTTTAACAAGACTTTTCCAAACTAAAAGTCTAATTGAAGGCTAATGTAGCCTAGTTAATTTAATTTCAAATTTCATTCATTTCAAAAATGCCTGCGTCCAACCGGAAAGGCAACAAGCCTAAGGCAAAAATATTTCAATACGGAATAAATCATAATCCATTATTCAACATTTTTCTAATAACATTCACGATCTTATAGAATCTGAATGTAAAAATAAAAGACAACGGACGGAAGGGAACTTCCGTTGATTCTATGCCGTCTAACAATATTTACGAGATTCTTCCTGAATCCGATTGTAGCGACATAGAAGAAAATTCTTCAAAATTTCCCAAAATGGACGCTTGTCGTTCTGGGAAGAAACAACTATCGATGCCGCTGACGCTGATGATTTCCGACTTCAAAGCATTCCGTACTGATCTTTCTACTTGTCTTATCCGATATTTGTCCGAGAAACTTCATAAATATTATTCATATGATATAAAATCAGACAGACCCTTCAAGGCTGTCTTGGAAGGCTTATCAAATGATCAAAGTACTGATGAAATTAAAAATGAACTAAAAGAATTGCTTGGTTTTGCCCCTTCCCAAGTAATACTTATGAAAAAAGAGCGAATGGTACTTCTAAACCACGCTCTGGAATTTCCCATGAACTTTACCTAATACACTTAAATCGAAGTGATGTAAACAATTTGAAAACTTTAGAAAAAGTGCGTTTCATTTCCCACATTAAAATTCATTAGGAATATTATAAACGGCATAATCGTATTGCAAAACTTAACGCAATGTCGTCGTTGCTAAGGCTTCGGCCATGGAACCAAAAACTGTCATATGGATATACGGTGTTTGAATTGTGGTAAATCGCATTCGAAAGACGTTTGTCCAATGAATGAAACCACTGATAAATTTTCATGTTCAAATTGCGATGGAAATCATAAATCCAATTATTTGAAATGTCCTGTCAAGGAAAAAATTTTAAACGCTCGTTCGCTTAGACAACAAGTCAAATCAACGACCTTAAATTTACATAACATACCTGAAAATCAAAACACCGTTACAAATGCCACACCTAATTCTTCTATGGCACTTATTTCTTCGAATTTAAAACAAAAACAGGAACGCCTGCCAATTCGTCTTCTAACGAAAACAATTTATTGACAGGTAGATCGACCTCGTCATCATCTTCTTCTAATGTCAGTTATGCTAATGTTACAGGTAGAAATCTACCACTTAATTCTTCTAATGTGAATAATCAAAACACAGGACCGCCTTGCAGGTCATCTTCTAACGAAAACAATATATTAATAGGTAAATAGGCCATATCATCTTCCTTTAATGACAGTCTATTTACAAATATTCCTTCAATGCCATTCGCTTCCTTAAATGAAGATGATTTAGGCGATAGAACTGAAAATAAAATGATCTACCTACAAGATCAACTTTTTCAAATGTTGAATTCGACTTCATCACTTTTTGAAGCATTTCAAATCGGATGGCAAATTGAAAAGTCAAATTGAAAAGTAATCCACATTATGTGGTTCATCGATTTGACAGGTTTACTGGAATGGGTGGTGGAGTTGCCATTTTTGTACAACGGCAAATTAAACATCGAATTTTACCTTCTTTCAATACTAAAGTTATTGAAAGCTTGGGAATCGAAGTTGAAACCATTCATGGAATTTATTTCATCGCTGGAGCATATTTGCCATTCCAATGCACCGGCGAACAATTAAATTTCTTTAAAGGCGATTTGCAAAAACTCACAAGATATCGACCGAAATTTTTCGTAATAGGGAACTTAAATGCTAATCATGTCCATTGGAATTGTAGGCAAAATAACAGTAATGGTAAAATACTTCATAATCAACTCTCAGCTGATTACTTCCCAGTTCTTCATCTCAGTAATCCGACTTGTTTCTCTTCCGTGAAAAACCCGTCTACAATTGATTTGGTTCTAAAAGATCAAAGTCACAATTGTAGTGAACCGATTACACATGCTGACTTTGACTCAGATCATCTTCCAGTAACATTCAGACTTTCCAACGAAGCTATAATTAATCCAATTAGTTCTATATTCAACTATCATAAAGCTAATTGGTTGGATTACAGATCTCACATTGAAAATCATGTGGATCAGGAAACTATTTAAGAAAATTCTGCGGACATCGACACAGCAATTGATCATTTGAATCATTACATTATCGAAGCTAGAAATCTTTCAGTTCCCAAAGCTCAAACTAAATTAAATTCTCCTATCATCGATGACAATTTTCAACTGCTCATTTGGCTGAAGAATGTTCGTCGACGACAATATCAACGTTCTCGTGATCCTGCTATGAAAAACATAGTTATGGATTTACGAAAAGAAATTAAACATAGATTTACTCTTTTGCGAAATGAAAATTTCACTAAAGAAGTTGAACAAATTAAACCATATTCTAAACCTTTCTGGAAACTTTCTAAGGTTCTTAAGAAACCTCAGAAACCAATTCCTGCTCTCAAGGAAGGAAATCAAATACTTCTTACAAATGGGAAAAAGCTCAAAAACTTGCTCAGCAGTTTGAGAGTGTACACAATTTTAATTTGAACGTTGTGAGTCCTATTGAAAATGAAGTCTCACTGAAATATGATCATATTTCAACCCAAGTGTTATTACAAGATGACATCATCGAGACGAATTTTGATGAAATTAAGTCAATTATTAGGAAACTTAAAAACATGAAGGTTCCTGGTAACGATGGAATTTTTAGTATTCTTATTAAAAATCTTCCCGATGTTGCCTTGAGACTCCTGGTTAAAATTTTCAACAAGTGTTTTTCATTAGCTTACTTCCCAAAAAGATGGAAAAACGCTAAAGTAATTCCTATCCTGAAACCTGATAAAAATCCAGCAGAAACATCAACTTATCGACCAATTAGCTAACTTTCTTCTATCAGTAATTGTCAATGATGTCTCATATAAATGAGAATTCAAATTTTTTACCACAACAGTTTGGATTTCGTCATGAACATTCAACTACTCATCAACTTGTAAGAGTTACGAACATGATAAAATCAAATAAATCTTTTGGGTTATCCTCTGGAGTTGCTCTTCTAGACATAGAAAAAGCATTCGACAGTGTTTGGCACAAAGGTTTGATAGCAAAAATGTCTAATTTCTAGTTTCCTATTTATTTGATCAAAATGATTCAAAATTATTTAACTGATCGTACTATTCAGGTTAGCTATCAGAATTGTATATCTGAATTGCTACCCGTACGAGCCGGTGTTCCGCAGGGTTCGAGCGTAGCTCCAATCTTGTATAATATTTTCACTTCTGATCTTCCAAATCTACCCGTTGGTTGTCAGAAATCGCTATTCTGTGACGACACAAGTGATTACCTGTCAAAATGGAAAATTTAACCAAATGCAGCAAAAACGCAATTAATTATCTTTCCTCAAAAGCCAAGTGCTTCTTTTCCTAAACCAAACAATAATCACATTCTCAAATTGAATGACTTGGAATCGACATGGTCTGATCAAGCTAAATACTTAGGTTTAACGTATGACAAAAAACTCACTTTCAAGGATCACATTGAAGGAATCCAGGCAAAGTGTAATAAATATATTAAATGTTTATGTCCTCTTATAAACAGAAATTCTAAGCTCTGTCTAAAAAACAAATTGTTAATTTATAAACAAATTTTCAGACCAGCCATGCTTTATGCAGTACCAATTTGGTCAAGTTGTTGTTCCGCCAAGAAGAAAACGCTTCAAAGGATTCAGAATAGAATTCTGAAAATGATTTTGAGGCGTCCTCCCTGGTTTAGTACAAATGAGTTACACAGACTCACAAATATAGAACCATTAGATGTAATGTCACATAATATTATAAGCAAATTCCGACAAAAATCGATGCAATCTTCAATTGAAACGTTTCGCTCTCTGTATTAGTTAGTAAGTTAGTATATAAGTTCATTTTTCCCATTACACAATACAAGTAGGTTTAGAATTTTCCCTACACAAAAATCACAGAATTGCGGAAGCAAATGATGTCTTCATGGTAATAACCAAATCATGTATATAATAGGGCTGAAAAGTCACCACTTGTGGCTGAACACCCAATTTTAATCTTAATAATTTAATTTTAACTCATATTCTAATAAATAGTTATTTAAAAAACCTTTTTTAATCCACCTAGTGGTGTAATGATGCCTTTCTCATGTACATATAATATTGTGGTATTCTTTTCAAAATTTTTCTTTTCGATTTTTGAAAGAAACCAAGAGATTGTTTGTGCATAACATACAGAATAAAACAGTACTTTGATTGCGTAAGTCATCCTTAAAAACGAAGTTGGTTCACTATTATATGCACTTCCGGCACCGGAGCCCGAGAACCGGTATAATCAAAGGCGGTTCGTACGGCCACCAACTAACATGACATACAAACTCTACTAGTTTTAATTCAAATTTTAGATTTCATACAATTTTGTCATCGCACTCTAAATGACGATTTAAATGTTTGTTCTATCCGAAAATATGCAGTAATTTTTGGTAGGACCATAAGACCTTTCAATTGACCCTAAGATTGGGAATAACAATTTAGAGTCCAGTTTATAACATTTTGTACGGTTTTAGTTCGGCCAGTTTAGGCGAAGGTGTACAATATTTAACACACTTTACCATATATACAAGTTTGTGGAAATCGGTCAAACCATCGCTGAGAAAAGTAAGTGAGATCCATTTTGGTATATATGACCACTATTTCCGGTACTTCCGGAACCAGATACCGGGAACCAGGATAGCCGGAATCGGTTTGTTTAGTTGCCTACTGATAATGACTATCGATTTGTGTAGTTTTGAGACCAGTTTAGAATTTTTTTTACGTTTTTTGTTTCGCCGGTTTAAGTGACGGTGTACAATATTGAACACACTTCACCCTATAATTTCGGAACCGGAAGTCGGATCTGGATGATTTTCAGGAATTCCGTATGGGACCACGAGACCTTTCATTTGAATCTAAGTTTGTCAAAATCGGTTCAGCCATCTCCGAGAAAACCTAGTGAGATTATTTGACACATACACACACATACATACACACACACACACACACACACACACACACACACACACACACACACACACACACACAGAGAGAGAGAGAGAGAGAGAGATTGCTCAGCTCGATGAACTGAGTCGAATGGTATATGACACCCCAAGCAGCAAATGTAACTTATTGAACTTTCAAGATGTTTTAAAATTGATTTAGAAATGTTATTTATGTTAGATATGTTTACAAATATATATTAAAATTGGTTGTGCGACTAATCACCGTCAGGTTTCACAATACTACCGAAATAATCACTGTAGAACAACTTTAAGTACATCTAAAACAATTGTGCAGTAAATCACCAACTTTTTAATGTTTCACTAGAAGCTCTACATAAAATTTCACATCGTCATGAAAAACGGGAGTAACTATAACAATGGTGCAACTTATCAAAAACTTTCCAAACGGCTGTCATAATTGTACCGGACGTTGAAATTGCTATAAATCTCTTGTGGAAGAAAAATTACTGAAATGATTGATGCTCTCCGCAAGGCAAAAATGCTAAACCGAATTGATAACCTTGCTAAAAAATATATTTCTGCAGAGTCCGCATTGTTTTGGCTGCCTCATGAATTTTTAGATCAGTGTGCGCAGTTTACTTCAGTTTTAGAAAAACATTGATATAAAATTCAAAACTTGCAAAAAATTTGTGCAAGATTTATCTGTTTGAATTGAACGCAAAACTTGCAGATATGAGATTATTATCATAAAAGTTGCAGGAATACAGCGTTATATACGCAATGCAAACAAAAATCAATCAGATAATTTGTATTCGGTTTTCAATTCGCGAAAAAAAAATAAGCAGACCTGACATCACTTTTCAAAGATATTGAACGAAAAGTTAATTTCATCATAGTTACTCCCATAGTTATATATTACTGCTTGTGCAACTTGCTTTTGCAACTCCAGCACACGGACTTGCCAAAATAATACCTACAGTGCGTGTCACAAAAGTCAGGCCCTCTAAGAAAAATGACTATACTGTATTGTTATTTAATTAAACTAGAAGATTAAAACTGATAAAAAACAAAACGTAGAGATTTTCTTTCCGAAATATTAACATGTTAATGTTTACTGTTATTTAGATAATATATGTCATTACTTTGGGTGAACCGTTTTCTATTCAACTCACTGTTACAATCGATGCCATATTGGAAAATATTCAAGAAAAAATCATTTCGAGATTTTTCAGGTTTAATTACACATTAGTTTGATCAAAATCGTAGGAGAATTTTAAAGAATGTTTGAATACACGTATTTTAAACACCATTCCGATGATTCTCATTAAAAATAATAGACTGTTATTTTCACAGAAATTTGTGTACAATCATAAAAACACTTTAATTTACAGGCGCTTGAAAATTTCGGGCGTACGAATACATGTTTCACCATAAAAATTCAGTTCGTTGTCGATTTTTCATTTACAAAAACACAAAAGATCAATTCTACAATATGTAGCATTATCATTTTTCATGTGCAGATTTTTTTACAAGATCCATGTTTGTGTTGAGAGCAGTTGTATTGAAAATGAAATATGAAACTTATTCATTAGAAATTAAGTTTGCATGTTTTTGTAAACGTCATTCCATTTCTTATTTACGTAGTAGTTCTTACGAGTTTCACAATTGTTTTTTCGCTGATTGTATTACTGCCTTTGTGATGGGATCGAGGCATGAGTTTTTGTATCAATTGCACAATCGTTGTGAATAAATGTTCGTAATAACGGATGAACGTGAAAGTATGTTGCACAAAACGTAAAAAATGCGCTTTTTCCATAACACAACAGTTACTAGAATAGTGATATAGACTAATTTGATAAATTGCACAATCAATAGAAATATACAGGACAGCAACCTAACATGCTACTCGGGACTTGGCCCTCCGGGCCAATTTTCACTAGTCGGTTTTTCAAGTGATTGCATAATCTTTCTAAATGAGAAAGGCAAAAAGGATTGAATCGAAAGTTTGATTGAGAACTATCATCGATGCAAAACTTAAAATAATTGTGTTGAATTTTCAGAGAATAGATCTGTGTGTTTCAATTGACGCTTAGTTTTGCGGTTAAATTATATTGAAACCTACAGAATTGTAAAGCAACTTTATGTTTAATTGTCTGCTTCAAATATATGCATGAAAATTGATGCAAATTCACAAAATACAGGTTCGAGTCTCGTCTCTGTGGTAACTTTTTTGCCGTTTTCACTTATTATTTGTTTTTTTTTTCAATTTGTTTTCCTCGTTAGATACTGATCAAATTAATAACTAGCTCAAGGCGGATCCACGTCTTAACAAGACTGAAACAAATCGTTGAAAACGTCATTCCATAAAGGGCTCAGAAACAAAAAACATGTTACATTGCATTGATTGTTCATGAATCAATACTTGAGGTTCTACAAAAAGTTTCAAGATTTGGCAAACCTGAGATTTTATTCAAATCTATGCTTCAAATTAAGGTTCGAAACCCCCCAGTTCCCATGAGAAGCTTCCATGAATAAGAGAAAAACGTGTAACATTTGTAGTACTTCAATTGGCATCATTTCAAGGCAGGATGGCTCATGCCAAAATGTATTGTTCACGTGCAATGATGATAGAGGAGAGCCGACAGCCTTGGGCCACGCGTACTTTATCGAAAATTTTTGAAGGAATTTATAAGAATTTTTTGTTGTAAGTAAAAGAAGTAATTTTGAAGACCTCAATCTAAATTTCATCAAAATTACTTGATTACTTCAAAAGAAAAAACCTGTTTTAATCCACCTAGTGGTTTAATGATGCCTTTCTCATATCAATCATACCATCACATATAATACTGTGGTATTTTTCAAAATAATTTTCTTCGATTCCTAAAAAGAATAACCGAAATCGGTTTGTTTGACAGTCTACTGATAAAAACTATTAATTGGAGAAGATTTGAGGTCGATTTAGAAAACTTTTAACGGTTTTTCGCACTTTTCAGTGATGATATACAATTTTCAACACACTTTACCTTATATTTCCGGATCCGGAAGTCGGATCCAGATGAAATTCAGGAAACTCGTATGGGACCACAGCACCTTTCATTTGAACCTAAGTTTATGAAAATCGGTCGCGCCTTCTATGAGAAAAGCTAGAACACATATTTTCATTTTTTTGAACATTTCACCCCAAAACTCCGGAACCGGAAGTCGGATTCAAATATTATTCAGGAATTTTGTATGGGACCACAAGACCTTTCATTTGAATCTAAGTTTGTGAAAATCGGTTCAGCCATCTCCGAGAAAAGTGAGTGCAAAAAAAGGTTACATACACACACACAGGCATTTTGTGTACTCGACGAACTGAGTCGAATGGTATATGAAACTCGGCCCTCCGGGCCTCGGTTCAAAAGTCGGTTTTCACAGTGATTGCATAACCTTTCTATATGAGAAAGGCAAAAAGACGACAAAGTTAATTTTTTGTTTCAAGATTTTTTTTTATCAATAATTTGACAGAATAGAAATTTATTCTTCAGTTATGCAAAGAATAATGAAATTAAGTATCAGAGAATATGATTTCATTACCATTCGAATGTTACCAAAATTGTTTCTTTAGTAAAGATCTGCGATAGAATGCACAAAAAAAGGAGAAAGAATCAGCAACGGTCCTGAAATGTGCCGTTTCGGACAAAAAACGTAAGACGTCCTCAAAACCTAGAAAATCAGTAAAAAAAAAACGCTTAGTGAATGTATTGCGTCAAATGTCAATTTTTACTTGCTCATAATTCATAATTTAGTATATAACTTCTAGGAAAAATATGAATTTTATACTAAATATCACCCTGATCCTTATTTTCTTCATAGTCCAAAAAAAAATCAGTCCAACTCTTCCCTACCTTATGAAAATTTATTCAGTTAACAGAATGCTTTCCAAATGTTCGTGTTTATTAGTATATGGAAAGAATTACATGTATCTATTTGTTCATCAATCTATAATTCTAATTCCGTTGTGATAGTCCCAGCATATCGATTTTCGATAGGCCTTCACCGAAAAATCTACCGATTCCTCGATAGGAACGAATAAACTAGAAAGTAATTACTGCCCACACTGACGTAACCATTTGCATGTGGTTTTCTATTAAAGTGAAGTACGCTTTCAGCTTTCATCTAAGAAATAGGTGTCCGACTTTTCATTGTTCGTAGCAATTATCGGACTTCAAAATGCCTCGTTAATCTGTTCACTCAATCACTGCGGTGCCGTTGCGGTTATCGAGATTTTATAAACATATTTCTTACAAAGCCGCAAACGGCTTTTAGCGCAAACCCCGTTCGTTGTCAATCGCGTCATTCTCGAGAGCATATGATAGATGATGAGCCGCGTGAATCCTCCACCGCGCAGCTTGCCTCGCCTGTCAGCCAAGTCACATGTGCTCACGGCGCTTCAAGCGCCACATCACCGTCATCCATCGACGCTGCTGTGTCGATGAGGAACACGAGAGCCTATTCAAATTTATCGCACAGTTTACGATGCCCATCGTTTTGATTGATACTAATACGGCTGAGAGTTATCTTGTCAATTATTATCGACCAACGGGGCCGTTGGCGATGGTTCGGATAGTTCACCGCTCTCGTAAGATCTATGTCCTCTATGATCCGGACCCGGGACAGCGAATTAAGACGAGCGATCATCGGGAGATGACACCACACATCAGGCTCTGGACGTAGACTTCGGGGATTGCATCGATTGGAAATGCACGGCCGCAGTGCGATCATCATATTCGACGGTGGGCCTTATGCAGATGAGCATGCCACCGGTGCTGCGCTGCTGACGATGCCGTTGATGACGTTGTCAGTCTCAAGCCCATTCATACTTGTGCCGGGTCGTTAGCTACTTCAAATGACAGCTGATTGAACGTGAGCTTTTCGCTGTCCGTTTGAACGTTGTTGTGTTGTGCTCACCACCAAGTAGGCCTCACATCGTAGACGGAACTTTCTTCTCTAAACCACAAATTCAACCGACGCCGATTGTGAATAACGTATGTGGCACCGGAATGAAAGACTGCTATGGCAGGGATGAATTTGTTAGGATTGATTAGTAGTTTGCCGAATATAATAAAAAGTGAAATTCATACCATTTTTAATTTTGATTTTGAGCTCTATTCAGTTTATTAGAAAGAACCCTTGTCACTTTTGGGATTATAATCAAACTATTTACTAGTACTTTTTGTAGGACGACAAAGTTCGTAAATTTTACACTAAGTTAATTCACTATAATGAACTTATCTTTCGCAAACTTACTTCGTAAAAATAATTTCTGCCTAGTACGAGGTTTGTTCAAGCAGTGTCGTGAATTTTGAATGTTGACGGACTACGTATGTTAGATTTTTGATCTTTTGGTGGCGTTATGTTGATACTCATAACCCTCGTTTATGTTGAGAATTCCGGCCATTTTGAATGGCAGTAAATTCTTTTAAATTGCTTAATTTTTACTGTGCAATCGATTAGTTTCGATACAGTGGATCGTTCCTAACAAGAGTCGAGTTGATCTGAACACACGAAAAAAAAAAAAATTCTGTGCATTTGATTCTCGGAAAAAGATGTCACGAATAATCAAAAACGCAGTCGGAAAACTTAAAAAGGATATGGAAAAATTTGGCAATACCATTTCGTGATAGATTTTTCCCCGATCCTGCAAACAACCGGGGCGATGCTAGTCCAGCCGGAAAATCCCATCGGCGTCGACGAGCATCGGGATAATTCAGTGGTTCAAGGCTCAGAGCTCCCTGTAAAAATAAAAGAAACCGAAAATACCGAAAAAGTTCCTGGTGCAGCAAACTCAAGCTTCTGGGGAACTTAGACAGAAACTTTCTGGTCGACGACGAAACCTACGCCACGAAATCGGACCTGAACGACACCACAAAGGCGACAGAAAAGTTTGCTCTGAAAGGGTCGGCTTTGAAAGCGATTTGTACTTGCAGTTTGCGCTCGTTGATCCAGGAATAATACAATTACCGCCAAGGTGTATGAGTAGGAATGTTTGAAGAATAGAAGGATGCCACAATATAGAAAACATAAGGCTGCTTCTCTCTTCTGGCTGGATTTGGCTTCCACCCATTACATCTCGTCGGTAATGTGCAAAAAGAACATCATTTCACCGAATTGTCCCGATCTTCGCTGTGTATTTTTATACTGATTGTGCAACTTATCAAGTTTGCTTGTATAACTATTCTAGTAATTGTGGTGATATGGAAAAAGGCGGGTGGGTAATGTCAGAGACATAACTGGGTGTCGAAAAACTGGCACGCTCCCATCACTTTTCCGAATATCAGTTAGTTGATTGATTGTATGAATTGTGCAAGCTTCCCCCTTTTTCACTAATAGAGTTTGAAGCGATGCACCTACATTAAAGTACAGATTAGTTACATTAAACAGCTACTATTCTACAACTATATATTCCAAACTTGAAACAATTCCTTTTTAATTTGCTTATATAGGAGGCTAGGTAAGACAAATTTGTAGTTTATTTTTATTGAAGCTATGAAGTTCGAAGATATCTGATTGTTTTCGAAATTTCAGTACGAGACAATAACAATGGCCTGGTCTGAAATGTATCGACGATCTTCGGTATGCAAGAGTCATTTTAATAATAATAATAATGATAGTAATAATAATAATGATAATAATAATAATAATAATGATAATAATAATAATAATGATAATAATTTTCGCATTGCCGTTCGTAATTGAATGTGTTAGTGACGGTACAAATTATTTTAATTTCCATCTTGATGAAAATCTGCCTTACTACCGGTTTTCGGTGCCATCGTACTGACGGTGTCTCGTACGTTCAGAGTAGCTGCTTTAACTTAAATGACGCTATTTCTCATTTTTTTTGCATAAATATCTGTTTATTAGTCTTATTTTTGTGTATTACATCAACATTTTACAGTACAAGTGTTTTGACCCTTTGGCCTTTCATCTTTGTTGTTCATACGATTCGTTATTAATAATAGGTGTTTTAGTTTCTCTTGTTTTACATACTAATGTTTAATCATAATATTTATTTTAATTATTAATAAAATATCTACTTACTTATAACTATCCCTAACCTAATACGTACAAATTTTGAATTATTTGTATTTAGAGATTGAGCACCTTTCTTCAAATTTCGTGCAGTATTGTTCGAATTTTTGTTCTAGTATATCCAGGGAGGCCATCTCATGTACTTCACTAGTCCTTGTCCAAGGGGGTAGATGTAGAATCATCTTTAAGATCTTACTTTGAATGCACTGAAGCCTAAGTTTGTGTGTTCGTGCACAGCCCCGCCAAACAGGGACTGCGTATTCAATTGCGGGTGACGCTATTTCTCACAACACATTTTATTTTATACCTGCTAGTGGCAGCAGTGGACGGACGTCCCCTTTGTTAAAATATCGCAAAACGGGAAACAGTGAGACGATATAAAAGAGAGAGTTAGTAGAGCGGCACCTAGTAATACTAAATTGGCTGTCTAGCTTTCCAGGACGACCACATCACTGTGATAAAGAAATATTTCAGATTGCTTCAAGTTTAGCCAGTTCTGATACGTCTGGAAAGTAGAATGCGCAAATCCAGTGGAATCCTTTGTTCTAACAATTTGTTCATTTTTATTTTCGGCCGCATACTAAAGTATTCACGACAAAAATACATTTTGATCTGTATACGTGGCAACTCTGTTTCGTACGGCATATTTGTATACTAGTATAAAGATGTGTTCAACATCATCATTTCCACTTTCGCATTGCCGTTCGTAATTGAATGTGTTAGTGACGGTGCAAATTATTTAAACTTCTCGTGTGTGTCTTGTTTCGGACACAGTTGCTCGGAAAATGGTAGGGAAGTGACAAAATTCAACTAGTTCTTTATGATTATCTTTAGCGCTGAAAATTGCTTTGAATGGGCCTTGCTGGACTTTTTGGCTGCCTTTCTACCGGTTTTCGGTGCCATCATGCTGACGGTGTCTCGTACATTCAGAGTAGCTGCTTTAACTTAAATGACGCTATTTCTCAAATCACATTTCATTTTATACCTGGTACTGGCAGCGGTGTACGGACAGCCCCTTTGCCAAAATTCCTTTTCCTGTTCGCAGAACAAGAAACATTGAGACGACAGGTCCTCGATGTCGCTCTCGTGTGTCTTGTTTCGGGAACAGTTGCTCAGCAAATGGTAGGAAAAATGAACCACTCAACTTTTATATGGATGCTCTTGTATAGATGAAGACATCTCGCGTTCTGATCGGCTGGTGCTGTCATGGGTTAAATCAAACAGGTTTTTCAATAGTGCACTATTGAAAAACTTCAATGTTGTTGCAATACACGTTCAAGTTGAAAATTTTCGATTCTATTGGTAGTTAGATTATATAAATCCTTCTACAGATCACTGAGCTATGAGCTTTCAAAATACGAGAAAGGCAAACGCACCTTATGAATTATCCTCTTTGACACTCGTTTGTACCAAACATGTAAGAAAAGTTTAATTTTGAACTATTTGAGATAATGTCACACAACTGAAAATTTTATCATGAAATTGTGATCATATTTCCGATGGCATGTCGCAAGAATTATGTTGATTCATTAGATACAACAGGAGATATTTACTATCAAAAACTTATCACTCTCTCAGAGGGTAAATTTTGAAAAGGCACCCCATAGTAAAGTAAGTCGTATTCACGACAAAAAAATTTAAACTGGTCTCAAAACTACTCCAATCATTGTCATTATCATTAGTCATTATCAGTAGACGGCCAAACAAACTGATCCCGGTTATTCTTTCAAGAATCGAAGAAAATTATTTTGAAGACTACCACAGTATTACAGTAATAATTGGTGTGAAGAAAGCATTATTACACCACTAGGAGGATTGAAACAGGTTTTTATTTTTGAGCCGATTCACATAAGGGAGTTTAACACTCAAACGCTCGGGTAGGGAATGTCATCGAATTTATTTTTTCAAAAAATCATAACTCTTGATACCGTTGACCAATTTTCATGCGTCCAGTGTAAAAAAAAACAGATTTTCTTCTAGTCCATGCTGACTCATACGGAACCGCAGCTGTCCAAAAACACCGGAGTTATTCTAGATCGCGTTGGGGTATGTCTGTTCTGCCGTTAGAAGTTTTTGATACATCACATTTTATATAAGTATGGGATTAATACGGAAATTGTATAAAATGTGAAGGACTTACTAGAGCTCATAAAATGCTTTGTCCAAATCCGGGAAATCCGGATTGTGGTCCCATTGAATTGTGCTTGAAATTTCACATGGCATTTCATCTCAGGACTTTTCAAGTTGTTAAAAGACTTTCAAAACTAAGTTTAGTTGATCTGCATATTTCCGAGATTTTGATGTAAATTTAAAGTACTTTCCACTTATAGCTGCTTAATCAACTACTCTTTGCCACCTTCATAACATACTTCTAACGGCAGGACAGACATAACCCAACGCGATCTGGAATAACTCCGGTGTTTTTGGACCGCTGCGGTTCCGTATGAGTCAGCATGGACTAGAAGAAAATCTGTTTTTTTGACACTGGACGCATCGAAATTGATCAACGGTATTAAGAGTAATGATTTTTTGAAAAAATAAATTCGTTGAAAATCTCTACCCGAGCGTTTGAGTGTTAAATACACTTCAGCAGTAGGACGTCAGTCAGAAAAACTGACTTTTTGAATGATTTAAATTTTTCTACGCGTTTCAAACCAATTCAAACCCTGTATTCTGTTACTATCGGAAAAAGTGATAGCATTCAGTCGACGCCGTTTTATGGACCAAATGTCATGATAGACTCGCGGGAAGACATGTGATAGGAACAAGTGCGCACTTATTTCTCTCACCTTTTGAAGACTTTTACTACATTAAGAGCTATTTAAGCTTAGAACTTTTCACATCTTCGAATTCCAAGTTCTTAAACGGCACCTAACATTCAAAAACTTTTCATTGCAGTTTTACTTTGAAGTTGTCTAGTCCTTTTGATTTTTCTACGTGGTCAACGAATCGTTCCCGCACTGAGGCACACAATTCTTGACGCGACGTGCCTACGTGATAAAAGTAAAGGCAGCAAAACTTCCTTAATTGCATTTCTACCAAACAACATATACCCGTATCACCTGAAATCGAACCAAGCGTCGATGCTGGCCTACGAACTTGTGCGTTCCATTAAATGATTAGCACACCCTCGTAAAATATCTCGACACTCATACACACACAATCAGCTCACGGACCATTTCGATCCCATCGCATTACAGTTAGGCAACGCAACATTGATTGAATTGTGATTCAACTGTCACCGACAGTTGGACCATCCATCCATCCATCCATCCGATTTGGTTTACCAGACTAAAAGCAGCATCAGCTGAGTGTGTGAGAGAGAGAAAGGATATGAGAAGGTACCGACAGCTAGACACAGACGCGCAGACATAACCAGACAGATAGACAGACTCTTTCAACTTCAACCCTATTTAATTCATATCAACATCAAACCGCCAGTAGCATTAGAGTGTATTATGTGATGTGACAACAGCAGATACGATCCACCACCGGTCGGGCAAACCTCAAAGTAAGGACACTTTCGTACACGGACCGGTGACGGATAGAATAATTCGCCGCTGTGTCGGATTTTTACGCCCGAAGGTATTTGCGAAACTATTGCGTGAGAGGCCGACTCCGATGCCGATGCTAGGACTGCCGGTGACATTGAAATCGACGATTTGTAAGTGTGTGTGTAAGTGAGCAGAGCACAACATCCAAATTTGCAACATGATTCATCCGCGTCTCGATAAAGGTCACTACACCATCTAGCAACTCACCGACCGGGTGTTTGTCGATTCACCCCTCCCCTCAACCCACAACAACCGATAAACTTCACTTTGAGTGATGTTTGAAGGGTTTATGTAAGCACATCAGGACGAAGGGAATGACACGGGCCTATCAAAGCAGACATCTCAATCGGGATGTAGGCTCACGACGCAAGATGAAAGTTGACAATGAACATGTCAGTGCCAGCGAGCCTGTCAGTCAGCGTGATGTTCCTTCAGGCGGTTCTAGCTATGCCCGACAATCGAACAAAGCTGACAGACGGGAGTCTTGAGCGTTTTCCAGGTTAACGTCACAAGTAATCATTGTTTGAGTGAGAATTTGAGAAAGAGAAGGCCAGGGTTATTTTTAATCAAACTTTTAAATATGTGTAGTTTAAATCTTCAAAGGAGAACCAAATTTAATCTAATCCGGAGAAATCCCTCTGTATAATAAATGAAGAGTTCCTCTCAGTAATGATTGTCTTAATTAACATCCGACCAGCCCTAAGCCTTCGGTCCGCATGATTAGCCTAATCCCAGTTGCGATAGCAATCACCGAAAAATACTCCAACTTATAACCATATCAAGAGCTTCACTTATCGTTTCCCTCCTTCCCCTGCCGCACCGAGAGAACTCTGCTCCTGAGTTCACTTCTCGTTAGAGGCCAATAAATGAAATTTTGTTCAAATGAAAAACAAAACAAACGATTAGCCGCCTTTCTCCTTGCCACAGTGGAGAATTGCTACTGCCTATGCCTAGTAGTGCAAGGCGAATCAACGTCGTATGACCTGGTCTCCGGCGGTGTACTTCCCAATCGTTCCCCAAGAGCCATATTTTACGGCTAATATACAGCCAAACGTGTTCTGTTTCACTCCGGGGAAGTATTTCATAGGGGACACACTTCTAGGCAGCAGCTCCTTGGGCCCTTCTTCAGTCCCCCCCAAAAAAAAACAGGAGCCTCATGCGTGTGCTTTTCTGTAGTCTTCAATTTTGTGGTTTTACACAACACTCGGAAGAGTTTTGCCGACTCGAACCGGGTTGAGGATTGTGTACACGTTTAAATTAATTTAATCGGAAAGAACATTTGCCGGAAGAAGACGAAAGAAGGCAGGAGGGAACCGCTCCGACAAAGGGTTCATTTCATTTGATTTTCCGCTGGAAAGGGGATTGTTGTTGGATTAGAAAATTGGCGTACGACAGAAGTCGTCCCCCTACTGCTGACATCAGGATATTGAATTGATGTTGTTTCATTCTTTTACACAAGATGCAGGTTTTGTGTTTTTTGGGCATTATTGGTGGCTCCCGTGGGAGTTAGGAGAGGACAACGAGTTAAATTAGAATGATGGTGTTTTAGAGTCTTCTTTTTTAAATTCTATTCTGTGCATTGATTTCTCGTGAACTTGTAACCCTCACAGGGAAATTTATTTCATGTTGTTCGGTAAATAGATCAATGGTGTCTTTGGCACGACCCACAGAACGGACATCGGATAGAATCTCAACAATCTATTTAATTCTGTATTTGTATATTTGTTTTAGCATTACATGAAATAACGTATTTATAACATTTTAAAAGCAATGGAACCAGCATTCGGCATTTTTTTACGTTTTTGCTGCCCGACAATCATAATCGCTACACACTTAGAAAAACCTGTTTTAATCCACCTAGTGGTGTAATGATGCCTTTCTCATGTATAATATTGTGGTATTCTATTCAAAAAATTTCTCTTCGTTTTTTGAAAGAAACCAAGAGATTGTTTGTGCATAACATATAGAATGAAACAGTGCTTTGCTCGCGTAGGTCATCCTTAAGAAAACGAAGTGGGTTCACTATTATATGCACTTCCGGAACCGGATCTCGAGAACCCGAGAGTCGGTTTGTACGGCCAACAACTAACATGACGTACAAACTCTACTAGTACAATATTGAACACACTGTATCCTATAACTCCGGAACCGGAAGTCGGATCCTTATAAAATTCAGGAATTCCGTATGGGACCGTGAGACCTTTCATTTGAATCTAAGTTTGTGAAAATCGGTCAAACCATCGCAGAGAACAGTGAGTGAGATTCATTTTGGTATATATGGCCACTATTTCCGGTACTCCCGGAACCGGATACCGGAAATCAGGATAGTCGGAATCGATTTGTTTAGTTGCCTAATGCTAATGACTATCAATTTGTGTAGTTTTGAGACCAGTTTCGATTTTTTTTACGTATTTTGTTTCGCCGGTTTAAGTGACGATGTACGATATTGAAAACACTTTACCCTATAACTCCGGAACCAGAAGTCGGATCCAGATGAAATTCAGGAATTCTGTATGGGACCATGAGACCTTTCATTTGGTCCAAGTTTGTCAAAATCGGTTCTGCCATCTCCGAGAAAACCTAGTGAGATTATTTGACACACACATACATACACACAGAGAGAGAGAGAGAGAGAGAGAGAGAGAGATTGCTCAGCTCGATGAACTGAGTCGAAAGGTATATGACACTTGTCCCTCCGGGCCAATTTTCACTAGTTGGTTTTTCAAGTGATTGGATAACCTTTCTTTATGAGAAAGGCAAAAATTGTTTAAATTTACGTCTTTATTGATGCACATAGAAGGAGTGTCGTAATTCACTTAAATTTACAGTCCTAAGCATATAAAATTAAGTTTAACTTCACAATCCATTTAGTTGAAGTATACATCGATACTGACACAACAATTATTTAACATCCTAATAGATCTAATATTGCGTCATCGCCGAAGAAATTACGGCATGCTTCAATTTACGTCAAGTGTAAATTGATTGGGATCAGTATGACAAATCATTAGTTTTGCGCTTGATTATCTCAATTTGATTTCAAACTAATTTTGAAATGATCCCAAATCTGCTAGCAGATGCAACTGTATGATTTTAAATACACCATTTATCAGCTGAATAGATGAATGCTTCTGTGACTCAGTCGATTAACAGACGTACTTGGGATCTAATGACTCTCAGTTCAAGTCGCGGCGTTTGCTATCAGTACTCTTTTATTTTTATTTCAAATAATTTCATGTCATGGAGTTTTAGACACAATATTAAATGCTCTTCCATGTAAATTTGCGTGAACGGCGACGCTCCTTTTATGAGCATTTAATAAGATGTAAAATCATAGGTTTTCTTTAAGTGTGTACTTTTAATTGTGAGCCAAAAGCATTCGAAAAATACCAGCTTCACGAAACAGAAACATATAATTGTAGATAACTTTGTTCTAAACTTGAATTCTACAGAAATTCTGAGGTTGTTTGGGTTTAATGTCGGTCTAAGCATCTCGAATTTAAAGAAGTGAAGCACGTTGGTCAATAAAATGACAAAGAATTTTCCCAGCACTTCACATATGTTGTTGAAATGTAGTTATATTCAGATATAGTATGGATGGTTTTAGAGTTCATTTCCAGAATTCCGATTTAGAATTTAGAATGCTGTAGTTGAATTCGGAAGTTCCAAACCTAGATATTGGAACTATCAGGAATCAGAACAAATTGGCTCAAATGGCACGTTCCCCTTGATATTTGGAAATTTGTGCCTTGCCATCAATTTGTTTTTAGCATTATTTTCCCGATATATAAGAGGGAAGGATTGAAAGGAAATGGTAAGGGTTGGACTAAGAGGATGGGAAAAATTGACGACACAAAAACATATAAAAGCAGAAGTAAATTATGCACCCCTAAGTGATGCTCCTGGGGATCACATTTAGTGGAAGCAGAAGTAAATTCTGAACCTCTACGCGGTCCCGAACAGTCTGCTGTTAATAAAACCTCCAATCCCCGAGAGGATCTAGAGATCTTACAAAAGCGACACCATTCTGCACTTTTGGAAGAATGCAGAACGATTCGCAGTATTCGGTACCTAAATTCGGTACCCACTTAAGGATGCCAAACAATCTGCTAAACCCTATTTAAGGTGAATACAGAAAGGATTCATTTACTCCAGGAAGAACGATGAACCCTTCTGACTATAGCTCCTTACCACATTGGTTGAGAAACGAGAGAATATCTTTTAATTTTAGCTCCGCATACACAGACTCAACCATGTATGGAGAACCAAAAACCCGGATACGTAGTTGCGTCAATGCGGGACAGTTACATATAAGATTATATGAGGTACCATAATCGCATTCACACAAATCACACGAATAATACTCAGCTCGTTGAATATTAGCCATGTGATAATTGAGTTTGCAATGTCCAGTCAGAGCTCTGACCGGAATACGGCAATGATGCTTGTAGAAATGCAGTAGACACTTTGACATTTTCAGATTTAAATCTGGTAGAAATGCTTTTGTCTGAGCGCAAGTTTGCAAGCTGCGCCAGTAGCTGGCATGTTTGGATGCTGCCCAAGAACGAATCTTGTGCTTTATCCAACTAGTTGAAAGTGGTAAAGCTGGTTCAGGACCAACGAAATCATTCGTTGCACCAGCTCTAGCCAACTCATCAGCCCATTCATTTCCAGTAATACCAGAATGGCCGGGTACCCATAAGAAGTAAACAGCATTTGAAATGCTGAGGTCTTCAATTTGAGTTCGACATGCGATCACTAGATTCGACCGTGAATCATTCGAACTGAGTGCTTTTAAAGCTGCCTGTCTGTCGGAACAAAAATAAATTCGTTTACCACAGATCCTCTGCTGAAGTGCCGATTGTATTCCGCACAAAGTCACGTAGATTTCCGCTTGGAACACAGTACAGTATCTACCAAGTGAATGAGACTGATCCAGCCTCATTTCACGACAGTAGACACCAGCACCAGCACGACCATTCAACAGAGAACCGTCCGTATAACAAACTATGCGTTCATCAAGTTGTCGTTCCAGACAACCAGACAACCATTCCTCACGAAGAGGATAGCTCACATTGAATGTTTTGGAAGGAAAACTGCATGTGAGAGTTAGGAGCGAGTAAATACTCATCCCACGTAACCATTTGAGACCACAAGCGAGTGTGGCTGGTAGCATAATCCAATGGGTTACTGTTCCAAAGCCCTGTAACCTTAAGACGATATGCACAATATAATGCTTTTTGTTTTAGGAACACATGTAGTGGTTTACTGCACAGTAGCGCCTCTAGAGCAGCAGTAGGAGTTGTCGTGAATGCTCCTATCATCGCCATTAAGACCATCCTCTGGAGATGATTTAGCTTTGACTGAACTGTGGCGACTTCTCCTGCTGCTAAAATTGGTCTAACAATAGTTGTGTAGATCCAATGAATATATCTGGGGTTGAGTCCCCATGATTTTCCAAAAGCTTGTCTGCATTAGCCGAAAGCCATGCAAGCTCTTTTAATCCTGAAGTCAATGTGCAGACCAATTCAGTTTTGAATCAAGTATAATCCCGACGTATTTAACTTGATCGACCACAGTGACCTCTGAACCGAAGAACTGTAACGGACGAGCTCCTGTGATTATCCTACGACGAGTGGAAAACACCATTGATGTTTTGCCCGGATTTACAGATAATCCAACCTGACAACACCATTATTCAACAGGCCGCATGGCTTGCTGCATTAAATCAAAGAGAGTGTTAATGCTTATACCGATGAGCAATATATGATAATCGTCGGCAAAACCATAAGTCGGAAATCCAAGGTTATTTAGTTTCCTTAACAAACCATCAGCGACTAGGTTCCATAAAAGTGGGGATAGTACACCACCTTGAGGACACCCACTCAGTTTTCTAATCTCTGCTTGCCGAAGCGATGAACAAATAAGTCGATTGCTAAGCATTGCGTGTATTCAATTTGTGATACTTGAAGGTATGCCATGACCACGGGCTGCTTCCAGAATTGAATTGAAAGACACGTTATCAAAGGCACCTTCAATATCTAGGAAAACTCCCAAGCAAGATTGCTTTTGTGAGAAAGTTTTTTAAGCGTTGTGCACAACATCATGTAACAGGGTTGTAGTGGACTTTCCACGCTGGTAAGCATGGTGCATTCCATGTAGCGGATGCACGCCCAAACTAACATTTCTGATATAGTGATCGACTATGCGTTCCACTGTTTTAAGAAGAAATGAGCTAAGACTGATAGGCCTGAAACTCTTCGCTTCCTCATAAGTGTCGCGACCGCCTTTGGGAATAAATTTGACAATTATTTCCTGCCAGGCTCTTGGAATATATCCTGTCGCAAGACTAAAAGTAAGTATTTTCTTCAAAACATGTTTGAAATGTTCATACCCTTTCTGCAGTAACACTGGGAAAACTCCATCCTTTCCAGGAGACTTGTACGGAGCAAAACTCTCAACTGCCCATTTGACCGATTCAATCGTCACAACGCTTCGAGCAAGGGCCCAAGAATCGTAACTACCTGAAAAAGTCTCGGGAAGAGCTGTCGGTGATGGATCCATACATCCTGGAAAGTGAGTGTTAAAAAGATAGTGAAGTACGTCACCTTCATCAGACAAGTGTTCACCATCTGAAGTTCTTAAGAAACTGACATTAAAGTTCTTAGACTTCGAAAGTAACTTATTTAATCTGCTAGCCTCGTTTAGACTAGAGACATTTGTGCAGAGGCTTTTCCAACCACTTCGCTCAGACAATCGAAGAGCAATTTTGTAAGCCCTCCGAGCCGACACGAATGCCTCCGACCCATCTCTAGTAGCTCGCACAATCCGAAGTGGACAAGACTCTTCATATGCTGCAACTATGAGTGAGTTTGTCTCATCGACAACATTTTCCAAACCAATTGGGGTTTCAATTTTTGGTTGGTGCCCGTAAAATCTAGTCACCAAGCCCTCTTCATAGAAATCCCAGTTTGTAGATTTGGGATTATGTTACGATATGTGATAATATCAAATTTAACGTTTGAATGATCAAAAAAGATGTACTTATGATCGGACAACGAAGGTTCGAGCTCGTCGAAGACAAGCCAATTCACCAACTCATGCGCAATTTCATCAGAGCAGAGAGTTACGTCCAAAACCTCCTCTCTTCCAGATCTCGCAAAAGTTGGACGGTTTCCTGCATTGACTATGTGCAGGTTTGTACTGCTCACAAATTCCATCATATGAGAGCCTCTCGAATTAATATCTGTGCTGCCCCAAATGATATGGTGAGCATTTATGTCACTGCCGATTGTAAGCGGTAAATCACTTTTGCAGCAGTATGATACAACCTTTTTGAAGTCATCGCTTTTTGCAGGTTGGTTATGCGGCAAATATGCCGAACAATAGACATATTTCCTGTCTATGCCATCAATAGTCATACCAACTGATATATCACAAATTAGCACTATTTGCAAGTATGCATGCTCGAGGCATTTCACGTGGATTAGTCATACCGGTCTTGTTGAAGGCAACAAAGACTGGGTTTAACAATTTTCCAACGTAGAAGTTTCCCTTTTGGAAATATGGTTCTTGAACCAAAGCTATAGAAGCTTTACCTTCTTGCAGAAGTCTGGATAGATTTATAGTTGCTGTACGTTTATGCTGAAGATTGATTTGTGCCACTCTAACCATTATCAATTAGAGTAATGAACACTCCAGCATTTATCGTACAACAACTAGAAGAAACCATATATATTGGCTTATAATCGCCTATAGCTAACCATGTAAGGATTTTTTAAAATGTTTTATTTATTTAAATCCCACGAGTTGCGAAGAAAGAAAATCGTCCACTGTGCCAGAGCTTCGCTTAACACAGTAAGGGAAAACCCCAAGATATTCCGTTCATGATTGCATTGTTTAACCTCCTGCAGCCATTCAGTCATCGGCACGGAAATACACCTTGACTTAGGAGTTCCTATTTTTGTGGCCTTTTACGACATGGAACAGGAAACCAGTGGATCAATTCTTGGTAGAAAATAATTCCGCCGGATGCCACACGGCTTACCTGTTTGGTGGACTTATACCACCGGTACAGGAGGAGCGTAGCATTATTCTTAGCCAGTTGGGAAACCGCTACCGACACTACACGGCTATCTAGGCTGCTCAGAGAGGGAAGTTGACATTGATGGTCAACTTCCATGGGTGGCCGAGCAGCCTATAAAAGCAGCCTATAAAGAATTCCGATTAAGAATTTAGAATGCTGCAGTTGAATTCGGAAGTTCCAAACCTAGAAATTGGAACTAAATTCAATGCCATAATTCAGGTTTGGAATTGATGCTCAGATTTCAGTTCTAGAACTAAATTCGGATTTTGAAAATGAGAATTCTAGAACTATATTCATGAACCGAATTCTTGATCTGGATTTCACACCTCATGTGCTGTTATTTTTGTGGTAGATTATGAATTTCGTCAATAAGTCATTCTTTAGGTTAGATGCACCGTTATAATTTTGAAATGAAGCTGTAAAGTCACTCAATCAATCAACCAATACTTGCCAATTCATGTGCTCCAGTTATGTCTCTGACATTACCCACCTGCTTTTTTTGTCGACTCTATGGGATCACAGGGATCTAGCCGCAAAAAAGACATGAAGCCTTTCTAAAACATGTGACATCAGAACAAAATTTTCGATCAGAAATCGTAATAATTCTCAATTTTTTAAAAAAAATTGTTTTCGAGGTAATACCAGATTTTGACAAAACACAAACGGTTCATCCGATTTCAAAATTTATTTTTTCATATCAAAGTACAATCCTTCCAGTTAATTGTGGAATATAATTTCATTCAAATGGCTGCCTCGGCTGGCCTTGCAGTACGCCATACGGTCGGTCCAGTTTTTTAATACATTTTCGATTGTATGCAGCTTTATTTCAGCTATAGCTGCACGAATGTTGTCCTTCAAGGCTTGAATTGTATCTGGCTTGTCCACATAACACTTATCATTGACAGCCCCCCAAAGATAATAGTCTAACGGCGTCAAATCACAGCTCCGAGGTGGCCAGACGACATCCGAATTTCGACTGATAATTCGATCTTCGAAGACTGTGCGCAGAAGATCGATCGTAGCGTTGGCTTGTGGCACGGAGCGCCGTCTTGTTGGAACCGAATGGTGTCCAAGTCTTCTTCTTCAAGTAACGGGAAGAACCAATTGCTAATCATGGCGCGGTAGCGCTCGTCATTTACCGTGCCGGCGGCTCCTGCCTCATTTTCGAAGAAAAATGACCTAATGATGCCACCACCCCAAAATCCGCACCAAACAGTCACTCTGAGGATGCATCGGCTTCTCCATGATAGCGTGCGGGTTTTCCATCCCCCAGATGCGACAATTTTCCTTATTAACATACCCGCCGAGATGAAAATGGGCCTCATCTGAGAAGATGATTTTTTGGCAAAAATCGGCGTCTTCTTCATGCTGATCGCAAGCCCAGTTTCAAAGTAAAACTGCACTATTTTCACGCGTTTCTCAAGCGTATACACAACCATTTTCGTTCAGTGGAAGGATCAAACTAAGTTTCTGTCAATTCAGAAGTGACATTAAGGTTACCAATGTCGGAATAACCGCTAGTTAAAAAAAAACCGTTAGATGGCGGACCCTGTATTGCAGTTGTATCAAATCACATTTTCAGAATTAGATGATTTTTTAATGCGATTTTATTAAGCGGCTTGCGACTGCTACTGATGATTCGAAGGTACAAGAATTCTACAGTCTTCTAATCAGATCTTGTGTCTTTCAACTAATCAAAATCAACAGTAGAATGGTATTTCGCCAAAAATGTTACTTTTGTGCCAAAAGATATAAACTCACTATAAAGGCAGCGAATTCGACCAATTAAAAAAAAATTAGAATTGATGACGCCTAATGAAACATATTGTGGCAGTTGAAACTATTCATTAGTTTGTAAAAGATTTAAAAAAAAGTGTCAAGACTTGTCGCCAAGAAGTCTGTGCTGAAACTCCAATGATTAACTTTAGCAAGAAGCTGTTACAGCTAGCCTGCAGTCGGTAAATAGCAAATGTAGAAAACAGTATATCTAGTAAAAATTGAATATCCAAAGCTTTGAACATTTGTGGGCCCATAATTTTGGGGTAGTCTTTATTTAATACCTTGGCGACATGACAATATAAAAAAAAATTGGAAACAATTTCGGAGAAACAATTCCGCCATAGCCATTTCGTGCGTGGTTTAAGAAGAAACATTGTGCGATGTTCCAACGGAATTGAAAAATAGAAACGAAAACTTTTCAAATTGAGACTGAGCTACTGTTGATTCTTAAACGTGTAATTTATTCGGGGCTGAATTAGACAAAATGACATCATTATCTAACATAAATGTCGCGATATCGCAAACAAGAAGAACCCCTCCCATTCGAGTCGACTTTGAAACTGTCTCAATTATCAACAGACACTTAATCACCTGTCAGAATGCTTGTTCCCGGCCGATGTTTATTCTATTCAAATTTGATACACAACAATAATTACCGACCGGCACCGAAAGATTTGCGCCGCAATTTTTCCCTCCGCTCGGTTACCATTAGCATCATAATTTATTCCTCCAAGGATCGACTCTTTTCACTTGGCGACATTTGACGTGTGATTTCTTTTTTCCGCCACTCAAGCCCTTACCCGAATTGCTGTCTCTAGCTGTCTCTCTCTCGAAGGTCGCCTGTTTGATACCGGTACAATTCCCCGACTGCATTATGCCCCATTAATTCCGTCGCTCAAACATTACCCTATTAACCAGAAACCGGCGAGGGGTTTACTTGCTGTTGATGTGCAAATCGGAGGCTCAGCAGAAGTGTTGTCTCAAACAGGAAAGACAAAATACAAACTCGACTTGTTTCTGATTCCGTCGCAAACCCCACGTCACCGCCACGACCTACGATCGGTCCGAAGTCCTCTACTCGTCGTCGTCGTTCGTCAACAGCGACTCCACTTCTGCTGCGACTTGACATGTTAAACAAATTACAGTTTGTGTGAGTCCCAGGAATAGGAACAATGTGCAAGAAGCACCGTCAGTGGCAATAGCAGCAATATAAGCAGTACAGATCCTGTCGGTAACAATTGGGGAAAATTGTCCTTGCCTGTGTATGACCGTATCGCTAGTAGCGCAGGACGAAAAGGGATACGAAACAACAGGTCGGTTGGTCGGATAGACTTTCCAGACATTCCTTCAGCCGGCCGGGAAGGCTCGAACCAGAGACTGCAGCACCGATCGGCGACGTATCCATGAAAGCACGACAATAGACCGAGAGGAAATTTACATTTTGACAAATGACAAGCAAGATGCAAATCCTAATGATATAGTTAGCCCCTGACAGGCTGTCAATTAATCGTCCTCAATTTACTCTCTTTCCGGTGCCAAGGTACTGCTCGCCGGTTGCCAGCAGGATTCCAGTGCTGTTTGCTGTGATGTGATATTGCGAGGCTGTTGTTTGCCACGCCATCGTACTTTGGCAGCCTCCAAATATGTCCTGTATTATTCAGTAGACGGTGTCTCGAAGTGCAACACTAATTCTTGTAACTGTTACATGAGCGGGTTATGGAATAGTGTGTTGTTTCGTTCGAAAGGCGTTCTCTCGGTGTGTCGAATTTGATTTACTTGTTCTGTTGACTTAACTTTCTGGACATTCGCTTCGTAAGTCAATTGTCGTATATCCGAAAACCGATCGATTAGAGTTCAGTGAGATAAAGTGATGCCCCCGTAAGCGGGTCAATGCATAGGGAACTGGGCTCACTAGTCAGTTGTCGTATGTTCGAAACCCGACCTGGAAGAATTTCTAGTTTCAGTTGGGTCGTAGCATCAGTTATGCAATGGTTCTACACTATTCTATAGTGGTAGATGGGGTAAAATGCACCCAAGAATAACTATAGAGAATAACACGGAAGAGTTTCATGCATGACTATCTTCCATAATCATTATTTCTCAAAATTACTTACAAATACTCGCTGAATACATTGAAAAATACATGAAATATCTTATTTTCTAAAACCCTTAAAAATTGTCTAATGAAATATATGCGGGCATGACGCCCGATCGTGGAAAATATGAAAAAATACATTCTAAACTACGCGAAGTGATGATTATCGGAACATAGAGGCAGAATGATCTTAAACAACAAGTAAAAATCCATAAAAACAACGGATTAAAGCTCATGACATCTTCTTCTTATTCTTTAAATAAAGCTTCAGACGAAATATTTGCCAGGTGGAAGATTGTTCACTTATTATTCATTAAATTGATAACTTATGGATAATTTTTGTAAGCGAATCATTGAGCATTTTGCCTCACACAATTCGGGTCGTTTTGCCCCCAAAAATATGAGACGAAAAATTTGACGATTTTTCTATAACATTGCAAATACATCGTCTGTATTAGAACTAATTTTAGAAACCCGAATGATTGGGAAAGAAGTTCACTGGTTACAAAATTAAAATCATCTTCCTCACCCTAGAAAATTACTAGGAACGAACATCAAAAATTACTTATAACAGAGACATAATTGGTTTTTTAAAGTTTTCCAGATGTGATTGAACTATCGCTACCAAAATTTTATAGTAATCTGTTGTTATGGCGTACTTTCAGTTTCATTAAAATTTCAGTGAAAAAATTGGTAACTTTTGAGAAAAACAAAAGGTGTATTATGCCTCGGGGGTGCGTTTTACCCCATCTTCCCCTAAATCGACTGCGCAGTCTATGGAAAGAGAAGGTCAAATTCCACAGAAGAAATTTATACCAAGACTTGTGATTAACACAACATAAAATCTAGTTGAATTTTACATGTTGGCAGTTTAGTGAAGACACACATCAATAAAATCAATGATCAACTGGTTGAAACCGCAAAAAATTTTTAATATATACATGAAAATAAATTCAGTAATTTTTTAAAGACTGTCCCAGAAAGTATGGACGCAACCAAAAACCGCTGCCATTTCGCAATGGTTCAGAATCTGTCAATTTTTATGTCTGCATCCTGTTTTTTACACTCTTCTCTAACCACTTGTGCAGTTGTTTATTCGTTTTCATTAGTTTATTTCTAAATGCGTGGACTTTCAGCAGAACAATGACGAAAAATTGTGTATAAATGGTGCACAGAACGCGGGCTGTCACTGAGAAAGATAACAAAAATGGAAGGAGTAAGTGAAAAAGCCGTGCGAAATGCAATCAGGAAGTTCGGTGAGGATAACACTTTTGAGGATAAACCGAAAACGGGTCGAAAAAAAGGTCCTGCTAACCTTCAGTTGGATAAACGTATAATGAAGGCGTTCGAGCAAAAGAAGGAGGTTTCAGTCACCAGAAGGTTCGAAAGCTGTACAATACGATTCTTGCTGGAAAGTTGAACTGCATAATCATGGACGACGAAACCTACGTTAAACTCGATTACAAATCCTTGCCGGGACCACAATATTATACGGTGCGAGAAGGGCAAGTGTTGAACCAGTCCGAGACATCGATTGAAATCGAAAAAATTGGTAAGAAAGCTATGGTCTGGTAAGCAATTTGTAGCTGCGGTAAGATTTCGAAACCCTTCATCGCCACTGCTTCAATGAACAGCGAAATATACATCAAGGAATGTTTACAAAAACGACTTCTACCCATGATTCGATGCCACAAGGATCCTGTTGTCTTCTGGCCAGATCTTGCTTCTTGCCACTACTCGAAAACAACGGTAGAATGGTATACTACCAAAAATGACACTTTCGTCCCAAAAGACATGAATCCACCAAACTGCCCACAACTTCGACCAATTGAGGAATTTTGGGCATTAACGAAGGCACATCTTAGGAAACATGTCTCGGCAGCCGAAACCATGCAACAGTTCGAAAAAGATTGGAAAAAAGTGTCAAAACTTGTCACCAAGAAGTCTGTACGGAATTTAATGAGAAACGTTCGCAAGAAGGTGCGCCAGCTAGTCTACAATGGCTAAGTATGGACCCTTTCGGCAAAACGGCAAAATAGTTTTGTTAGAAAACGTATTCTCCTTGAAAGAGCCCATCTTGCAATGTAACAGTTCGGCTGAAAAGTTCGTATCGTTTAATAGAAACACACATTTTTTTGCCAAAATTCGTTTTTTTTGTTCAACATAATTGCCATCAGAGGCGATACAGCGATTATAGCGATCTTCCAACTTTTCGATACCATTTTTGTAGTACGATTTGTCCTTTGCCTTAAAATAGGCCTCAGTTTCAGCGATTACCTCTTCATTGCTTCTCAATTTTTTACCAGCGAGCATTCTCTTGAGGTCTGAGAACAGGAAAAAGTCACTGGGGGCCAAATCTGGAGAATACGGTGGATGAGGGAGCAATTCGAAGCCCATTTCGAACAATTTCAGCATGGTTTTCATCGACTTGTGACACGGTGCATTGTCTTGATGAAACAAAACTTTTTTCTTCTTCAAATGAGGCCGTTTTTTTGAAATTTCGTCCTTCAAACGCTCTAATAACGCTATATAATAGTCACTGTTGATGGTTTTTCCCTTTTCAAGGTAGTCGATGAAAATTATACCATGCGAATCCCAAAATACAGACGCCATTACCTTACCGGCCGATTGTTGAGTCTTTCCACGCTTTGGGTTCGGTTCATCGCGTGCAGTCCACTCAGCTGACTGTCGATTGGACTCCGGAGTGAAGTGATGGAGCCATGTTTCGTCCATTGTTATATATCGACGAAAAAAATCGGTTTTATTTCGATATAACAGCTCCAAACACTGCTCAGAATCATCAATTCGTTGTTGTTTTTGATCGATTGTGAGCTCACGCGGCACCCATTTTGCACAAAGCTTTCTCATATCCAAATATTCGTGAATAATATGTCCAACACGTTCCTTTGATATCTTTAGGGTGTCAGCTATCTCGATCAACTTCAGTTTACGGTCATTGAAAATCATTTTGTGGATTTTTTTCACGTTTTCATCGGTAACAGCCTCTTTTGGACGTCCACTGCGTTCATCGTCCTCGGTGTTCATATGACCAGTACGAAATTTTGCAAACCACTTACGAATTGTTGCTTCGCCCGGTGCAGAGTCTGGATAACACTCATCAAGCCATTTTTTGGTATCGGCGGCACTGTTTTTCATCAAAAAGTAGTGTTTCATCAACACACGAAATTCCTTTTTTTCCATTTTTTCACAATAACAAAAGTAGCTTCACTCAAAATGCAATATCTCACAAACTAATAATCAGAAAGCTGTCAAATTTATACACGTATCTTTTGAAGGTTGGTACTAACTGAAAATGGTATGGATTTAATTCTAGTGGCGCCCTCTCATAGAAACGATACGAACTTTTCAGCCGATCTGTTAAGAATGGTTGATAGGAAACATAATGACATATCTTGGGAAAAAAATCATCAAAATCTAAAATGTTTATTTTTGTTAATCGATTTTAAATGACATTTTTTTTAGTGTATTGCTTCATAAAATTTTGTTTCAGTTTCGTTTCAGTATTTTTATTCAAAAATTTGACTGATTTTATAAAAATCACTAGTACAACTTTTTTTGTAGGATTTGTTATGTTTCGATAATAATTATTTGGAAAAAAAGTTTGGCCCTACTGCGCCTACTGCGATTATGATTTGGTGCGAAATTCATCAAAAATATTCATGTCGTAACTTTTTCAAGCCGCTTTCCAAGAAATGTCTAGATTCAAAAAAAAATATGCGGAACGGATGGTTTACTTTGTAGATGAAATAAATGTGAATTGGATCAGCGAAATAGTAGCCTTAAACACAATTGAAAAATATATTCGTTACCATAAGAATTTTACAATTCTGTTAAGTTATTTGCTTCTCCAAGAAATTCGATCCGAAAAAGAATCATTTCGGAGATCGACCCTAAAACCCTGCTGACTCATCAATCGAAAGTGCCTTTGTGACTAGAAGCAGTGAGTTCAAGTTTTTTTACTATTAGTTTTATTAATTGAAACGAAGAATTAGGCTTTGGATGGAGTTCTATTCTATTCTCTGGCTGAGCAATGGAGGAATATTTTCTAATCCATACTTATATCTTTCACAAAACTACTCATCAAACACACAAATGTTCAATATTATCCTGATTATTTGTAAAATGTTAGGTAGAACCTTTTGCGAAGTTGAGATGTTTATCTTGAATTGACAGCATGTGAAAGCAACACATTTTTCAACCATCTGATTATGTTTAAATTAACCAAGACAAGAATCAATAATTGCAAAATTACATTTTTGTTATAGACGGGGTATCACGGTGTATTATCAGTCTTTTTATAAGCTCAAGTATCAACGAGTTTTGCAATACTTGAGAAAAATAAAAAGTGCTGCAACCTTCCAAAAACATCAAACTTATTTCGTAAACTAAACATATTTCTTTCCGAATTCCGTCGTTAATCATGAATATTTCAATAGAAATGAGTTGATTGGTCCCATCGAAGCGCCGCCGTTTCATAACAGCTGCGCTGGAATTCATCTCGTGGCGCTCAGGTTTTGGGAATGAGGCCTCGGACATTTTCTTGTGCTTGAAAAACCGGTCAAGAGTCGTTGGTGCTTTTAAAAGTTGCCTTAATTAAAATTAACGGTCCCTCGTTTAATCAAACGACAGACACACTCAGCTCACGGCTCACGCAGACACGCACTCGAGATGGAGACGGTTAAGCAGGGATCGCTCAACCCGACTGAGATCTTTCAATCGCCACCCAATGTCGTGTCGGCGACCATCACCGATGGCGTTCCGTGGTTACCGTTCCAGTTGGCCCTCCGCCCCATAAATCACTAGATATTATTTCCTGCTCGAAATTGATAAAACATAAAATCCCCCCATCAGCCGCATATATCATCGCCGTCATTTCGGTTTATCACTCATTAAACTGTGATCGAGCTTCGAAGCTTGGCTTCCCCGTTCCGTGTGCCTGTGACTGCCATCAGGTGGAGCGCCGGATTGAACGGCGAACCAATCTTCTCTGCGCGTCACCTCTATTTGCGCACTCGGACACCGACCGTAACGCGCCCGGGAGATTTAATTTTGTCTCACTCTTTCACGACCTTTCTTCGCGACAAATTAACCAAACGGTTTGCGCATGAAATGGGCCCATCCTGGTGCGAGTCGGTTTATGGTTATCTGATTTCCATACCGGTCCGCGTCTCGGTGATAGTGATGCAGCACCTACGGTTATCGAGGCAGTTTCAATCAGTTGATTTATAAGATTCCAAGCGGAAAACATCGATTCGAAATGTTGATTGTTGCGATTACTTTACGTACTGTTTTGGTATCACTGCCAAATGGATGGATTGGTAGATAGTCAACTTCTTTTTTGAGTCCTATATATAATTACAGCTAGATCGTTTAGAATCAGAATCATTTTTTGCGAGCATAATTTCGCCACCCACAAGTACCCGCCACGTGTCTCATTTTGTGTCTATTAACGACCGACGCCGACTAAATACTATCACCTTTAGCGATAGTAGCAGAATGAGAAGATGTGAACGAAAAAGGATACGATAACTCTACCGTACCCATACTCTTAGAAAAAAATGAAATTACCGCTCGACGTAGATTCAAGTATGCTGTAATTTCTTCGGTGATGACACAATAATAATATGTAAAAATAAAATTTGAGTCTGTATTGATGTAAGCTTCAGCTAAATTAAATGTAAAGTTAATTATATGACTTATCTTTACATGCTTTGAATTGTGAATGTAAGTGAATCGCGACGCTCCTTTTATGTGCATCTATTAAGATGTAAATTTTTTTTTATGTGCATCTATTAAGATGTAAGTGTTCAGAATTAAATACTTGTGACACACACCAAAAAAACCTGAATACTACAGGGGACTTAATTCCTCATACGATGTAATTCATAAAGACCTAATTCGTCAAATGACGGAAAATTTTGTTTGTAATGACTTGATGTTAGATTAGCTTGAATTTTACTGATTTCGACTGTAACTTGCATTATGCTAGCAGGTGCGACTGTATGAAATTAAATGCACCTTTTACCAACCAAGCAGATGAATGCTTCTGTAACTCAGTCGATTAACAGACGTACATGCGATTAAATGATTCTCGGTTCAAGTCGCGGCGGTTGCTATTAGTATTCTTTTTTTATTTCAACGAATTTCATGTCATGAAGTTTTAGACACAATATTAAATGTTTTTCCACGTGAATTTGCGTGAACTGCGACGCTCCATTTATGTTCATCTAATAAGATGTAAAATCACAGGGATTTTTTAAGTGTGCAGATGTCAGTTATGTGGGGTGACGAGCAACAAACAAAAGTCTATCAGCTATAATGCATTCAAACTAGATCATTGGTTACTTTCAGAAAAAAGTGCGGATTAAAAATACGTTTTGTAGATTATGTCACGTATACCATTATATCTTCGGAACAGGAAATGACAGCAACTAGATCTCTAAACTTGATTCACAACACAATAGAGCAATTCCAGAAATTAACAGCAGAAAAAGTGGTAAAATTAGAATCGACTTTTTTCAATTTGATCGATACTTGATACACGTCATCAGTATAACAAAACATTCACACCAAAAAAAATTTTATTTAACAGGCATTTCATAAAGGCCTAATTTGTCAAATGACGGAAAATTTCATTTTTGATGACTTTATGTTGGATTAGCATGAATTTTACTGGTTTCGATTGTAATGTGCATTTGGGATAGCGGGTGCGACTGTATGAATTTGAACACACCTTTCACCAGCCAAGCAGATGTGTGCTTCTGTGGCTCAGTCGAATAACGGACGTACTTTGTGGTCCAATTATTCTCGGTTCAAGTCACGGTGGTCGCTATCAGTATATATATTTTTTATTTTAATGAATTTCCTGTCATTGAATTTAAGACACACACAGAAAAAAATTATGAATTTTACATGTGACATAAATCTACAATCGATATAATTCATAACTACTTGATTTTTCAAATGACGCAATATTCCACGCGCACAGAATTTTACACGTTCCGAGGGAAATTTGCACTCGGCTACCAATTAACGCTGTATGGATTTCTTTGTATCAATTATTCAGCCAGCAGATTTTGTTTCCTTTGTGAATCAGTCGATTAAACGATGTGCTTCATGATCTAATGTTTCTCGGTTCAAGTCCCGCTGTTGCTATTGATTTTATGTTTTTGATTTCATTGGAGTTCAAGATATGCAGTTTTCAAATCACACAATTTTACATGTTCTTGAATATAAATTTATGTGAAATAACACACTCCATTTATGTGCATCTTATAAGATGTAAAATGACAAGATTTTTTCGAAATGTGGCAATATGAAATGTTCTTTCACGTAAATTTGCGTGAACTGCGATGCCCCATTTATATGTATCTAATAAGATTTAAAATCACAGGATTTTTTCGAAGTGTGTTTGTTTTGTACGGATGGAGAGACCGATTAAACTAAAGACTGATTTTTGAAAGAAGTGCATGTATTTTTGCATGCACTTTCTTCAAGTTATGATAACTCGGAAACTGTAAATTGTGCAAAAATAGTGTCCAAAAAGAAGTTTCAGGAAATATATTGACAATCTCAAAAATATATACACTATGAAAAAAAGTTGAATGCTTTTTCAAAAACTAGAAACCCAAGCGAAAATCTAAAATTAAAAAAGCGTCTCTTCAATATTTTTTAAAAAGTTTTTGCCTTTCTCTATAGAAAGGTATTAGAATTGCTGGAAAAACCGACTTTCGAACGGAGCCTCGGAGACCCATAGTGTTATATACCATTCGACTCAGTTCGACGAGATCGGGAAATGTCTGTGTGTGTGTATGCACTTTTTGAAGCTATTTTTAACGCTCAATTTTCTCAGAGATGGATGAACCGATTTTAACAAACTTAGGCTCGTTTGAAAGCTACTGTCGGGCCATTGATCAAGCTCGAAGACCAAATGGCTATGACTTTTGGTTCCGGAGATATGATGGTATAAATGAAGTAACCGACAAAACGTGTTGTTTTTTACCGCGCAAGTTTCTCAGAGATGGCTGAACCGATTTTAACAAGTCTAGACCCATTCGAAAGCAATTCTTAGGTCACTGATCAAGTTCGAAGATCAAATGGCTGTGACTTTTTGTTCCGGAGTTATGATGGTATAAGTGACGTAACTGACAAAACGCGTTGTGTTTTTGCCGCGCAAGATTCTCGGAGATGGCTCAACCGATTTCAACAAACTTAGACTCGTTTGAAAGCTACTATCGGAGTATTGATCAAGTTTGAAGACCAAATGGCTGTGACTTTTGGTTCCGGAGATATAATAGTATAAGTGACGTAACCGACAAACCACGTTGATTTTTACCGCTTTTATATATATAAGGGTGCCAAAATTTTGGATCACCTCTATTTTCGTAAAACTCTAGTGCTCAAAAGTTTAAGCACCTCGAAAAAAGCCCTCTTGCAAAATTTGAGCTAAATCGGACATGCGTTAGGGGTGCTGCCCGGTGGTGAAGGATTTGACAATTTTCGATCTTGAAAAAGCACGACGGGGGGAGTACTTAAAATTTCCAAAATCGAAAATTTGTTTTGATGCCATAATGCTCAAAACTGAATAAAACGTCGAGATTTAGTGTTATCTAAAAAAAAATGTTTTTTGAAAATATCAACTTTCTGGGACTTTGATATTTTTTTAAGTCCCAAAAAGTCGATTTCATCAAAAAAATTTTTTTTCGAGATAACACTGAATCTCGACGTTTCATGCAATTGTAAGACTTTTGGCATCAAAATTTTTTTTTCGATTTCGAAAATTTAATGTTAACACCCCCCCCCCCCCCCCCCCCCCTGTGGTGATTTTTCAAGATATATGAAAATTCCACTAAGTGAACTAAGAAGGGTTTTTTTTTAGATTAGCATCACTGTTCTCATACAAATAGGCAACGCAAATGTCAAGCACTAGTTTGGAAAAATGATTTTGACTGTGTGACATAAACACTGAAGCATGCTTTTGTGAACTACTTGAATCAATCTGAATCAATTGGTGTCAAAATTAGTATCTGAAATTATATAATAAAACTATGAAATGTATTTTCATAAGACTGTTATGAAAGAAGAGAAAGGCATTATCACACCACTAGGTGGATTAAGAAGGGTTAATTTTAATATTAAATAATGCCCACACTTTGGTTCAAATAACCAAATTTGTGAATTAAAAAATGACAAAGTTACAGTTGAAACAAATAACAAACACTTGAAAAACTTTAAAATTTTGATAAAAAATAGTCATAACAATTTGCTCATAACGAGCATTTCATCACTCCCAGGCGAACCGTAAAATTAATAAAACGCACTTTAGCTCAAACCGGTAACCGCTGTTGTACCAAAACTTGGGGGTTTTGGTACAACAGCGGTTACCGGTTGGTACAATGCGTCAACTGAATGGTTTCAAACACTTGAGAAAAATCACATTTTACTCATTTGGGGATGAGTAAAATGTGATTTTTCTCAAGTGTTTAAAACCATTTAGTTGTACGAAATGTACCAAAATATTGTTTACTTCGAAAGAACACGTAATCGAAGAACTGAGAGCTTTGAAACGTAAGACTGATTTGATTACCTTACACAGTTCGAAACAATCTTGTGATTTTACATCTTATAAGATGCACATAAATGGAGCGTCGTATTTCACCTAAATTTATATTCAAGAACATGTAAAATTGTGTTATTTGAAAACTACATGTCTTGAACTCAAATGAAATAAAAACAAAAGTGCAAATTACCCTCGGAACGTGTAAATTTGAAAAAAATCAAGTAGTTATGAATTAAATCGTTTGTAGATTTATGTCACATGTTAAATTCATAATTTTTTTCTGTGTAAGGTCTGAGGCCAGTTTGTTTTAGGGTGTTTTAGAGGGCTACACTCTTAGAAAAAATGAAATTTACGCTTGACGTAAATTCAAGCGTGCCGTAAATTCTTCGGCGATGACACAATATTACTTCTCCTAACATGTGAAAATAAACTTTGCATCTGTATCGATGTAAGCTTCAGCTACATTAACTGTGAAGTTACTGATATGACTCATCTTTGCATGCTTTGAATTGTGAATGTAAGTGAATCGCGACGCTCCATTTATGTGCATCTTTAAGGATGTAAATTTTTTTTAGTGTGTATTTTCACGCTTCAAATCTGATTTTAGATTATGCTGTGAAAATTTCAGAATGATTCATAGATTTTGGGACTTAGTTCTGACTCCTACTGCGTCCATTAGGGATCAGGGTCATTTCGCCGAAAGCCGTTTCGCTGAAAGTCATTTCGCCGAAAGGGTTATTTCGCCGAATGACATTTCGCCGAATGGGTCACTTCGTCGAATCCTGAAATTGTCTTGAAATCGTAATTAGAATTGATTTAAATTAAAGACAAACGAAAGATGATAGCGTTAACGCCCGTTTTGTTAATTTACCATTGTACTTCTTGAATAAAGATTGATTCATGAACCTCAGAAAGTAGTTCCCAAGAAAACTTGTTGACTATTAGCTAGTAAGCATCAAAGCAATTGCATAGATGTATCTATCAGGCAAATGTAGGTGGTATTTTCCGTTTATTAAGTGAAAATGAAAAAATACTAATGCGGCTACGCCACATCGTTTTAGTTCATGTGCTGTCCGACCTCGCTACCGCTCGTTCGGACCTAACTAAAACAAAGAAACCTAGCTTTGAGTAGACCGGGCAAACGAGGCGGTTACAGGTTTGTATGCAAGAGGCCGCCGCTTCCAACGGCGGGCTTTAGTTCATCAAATAACTAAATTTGAATAGAAATGATGTGCTGATACAAACAAACTCGAAATAGTTTATGAAATTATCAACAAAATGTATAAAAAAAACGACTCCATGAAGCAGTATTTATGTAAAATAGTGTAACATTTTTGTCGTCTTTGTAAATTTGTATTAATGTATAACAATAATAGTGAGTGGCAATTTTTAATGATGAAGGACCATGTGATGCACTCCTTGGTAATTTAAAGCTAATGGCATGGCACAAAAGTTTGGTTAAACTACATGAATATTCAATCACACCCAAAATCCGTTTACGAACATTTTTTTTGCGTTTCCTCTTTTTACATAACTCTTTTTACGAACCAAATCCCAAATAACGTAAACTTTTTTTACGAACCTACTACGTCAAAATAGGTTTTGGCATACAATGAAAACGACTTCCAGCTTTTTTATATTCCAAGGAAACTACTACAATATAGGTGTATTTGGAACTGGTTCAAAAAGTAGATCCCGGAAAATGATGTTGGAGGTATTTTGGAAATCCAAGATGGCAACTTCCGGTTTATTGATATTCCTAGAAAACCCTTACAATATGGTTATTTTGGAACGGGTTTGATGAATAGGATTTTGAAACGATCCCAAACTTCATTTTAAAGCACCTACTCTCCATATCCGTTCCGAAAATAGCCATATGCTTGGGGGTTTTCACATTCATTACACAAAACTTTTTTTCCGAGGTAAATTCCAAATAACGTAAACTTTTTTTGGAGCTGAATCCCAAATATCGTAACTTTTTCCCACGAATTACCTTGATTTACGAGCCTCCGTTTTTATTTAACACTTTTTTAAAAGACAGAATTAGAAATAGAGTAGCCTCACAGTACAAGAATAGGAAATACTAATTGTAGAAAATCTTTGTAAATTTAAATTTTTGTATAGCATTGGTGCTGAGTGGCATCATTCACGACTATGCCTTCTTGTTAAGCGTTATTAAATGACTATTTTCCATCAAAAACATTAA
This sequence comes from Malaya genurostris, assembly GCF_030247185.1. Lineage (NCBI taxonomy): Eukaryota > Metazoa > Arthropoda > Insecta > Diptera > Culicidae > Malaya > Malaya genurostris. Next base: position 294,474,352 of record NC_080571.1, read on the forward strand.
GTTTTGCAGATGTTGGTAATTTGTTCAAGCTGTAATTTTGTTATTTTTCAGTTCACATTAACCAAATAAAAACCATAATGTGTGCTTTAAGTGGAGGTTAAAAATAAAATTGTTTAAAAACATATTCGAAACGTAATTTTAGTTTTTCGGTTGATTTTCTGTTTGAAAAAGTGTTTCACTTTTTTTAACAGTGTATACACAGATAAAATTATTTTGTGAATTTACATTTATTTTCATGCACATATTTGGAGCAGGAAATTGAATGGAAAATTACATTACAAAACTAAGCAACTTGTAAATTTACAGCCTTGTTCAATGAAAAAGTAAATGCATTTCAATGTAATTTTACATCAATCATGGTTTTAAATCAGATTTTCGTTTCAACTGACGTCTGTTTAATAGTACTATTGGTTTACATGTCGTGTAAGTTTCATTTTTTCTTTCTGTGTAGTTTTTTAAGAATGTTCAATCGATTTCCTATAACTTTTTCTTGAACACCATTTTCGGAAGAAAGTGGCATACAAAAAATACATACGCCCTTTTTTCAAATTAGTCTTGAGTCAAATGGTTCTCTGCATCCATACAAAATAAATGTTTATCGTACTAAAAACGTGTGCAAAGTTTCATCAGACTCGAAGGATGTGAATTCTTTTGACTTGTTAGCTATTTCTAAAATTGTTCATAGGGTATTACCCGAGTAGACGCCGACAAGGCTACCTGTACTAATATCCTAGCAATCACCAGAATAGGAATGAACGATTATAAATGTTCTGGATAAGCCACGATTTTAAAATAAATTCATCGCCGAAGAACTCACAATCAACGAATTTAATTTCCCATTGTACATCCTCAATCACAGACGTCCTACACTGACGACACCTTTCCCGGGACGAGACATGCCGGCAAACGGGATTAAAAAATCAGAGCAACCTCGTTCCCTTCGCCCTTCGTTCCATTCCATTCCGATTCTGCCGGCTGGTTCGAACATATTACGATGCACCTCGCAGTGACAGCAGCAATTACGCACTCTCAACCGAAAATTTCAGCGCAGACATTTAATCAATATCAATTTAATGCGCCAGATAAAAAATAACATATAAATCAAATTAATCTTGGAATCAAAAATGTTCGAATTAACACATGTTTTGTTCGCTGTGTCCGGAAAGCCGGAATCGAACCGAGCCTCCACCCGTTGCATGCCACACCTGGACAGTGATGTTCTTCTCAACTTGGCAGCAAATGACCCAAAATCAAACGGCATCGAGTCGCGCTCTCATGCACATTGTTTCTGATGCGGAAAGCACACACACACACACACCCAACGATTTTCGAAACATGGGAAACTGTTATCAAACTTGATACCCTGTTTAAAATTGCAACGTGAACGTGATATATGGTGATAATTACACTTTTAATTGGTATTTAAAAATGGAAACAATACGCTCTAGGAGATGGTAGTGGGACACGAGTGACATCTCCAGATGTGGCACTGTCGAGACTTGTCAGTGCGAGATAGGGCACCGTTGCGAAAAAAAATAAATAAAATAAAATTACTGCAACACAATGAATCGAAGTTGGCTTTCTAATTTATAGGCTTCCGTCGAATACTCTCCGGTTGTGAGTCTGAAGCATCGTTTTTATCTTTTTATTGTGTAGGACGATTAGTGGAATAGTTTTAAAAGTTTTTTGTTCAACCATCTTATAAGCCAATTGTCATATGATCCAGCTAAAATCTGGACGACTCGACAGCGATGCCAAATTTAAGTGATTTTCTTAAGGTGGTATTTGAAGATGATAGTTCGAGGAAGTCAAATCGGAACTAGCTTGAACCCTAAACCGTTGATTTTGATCATCGTTGCGATGTTCTTATGTGCCGTTGTGTTGTCGACTTTTCTCGGTATCCAATTGCTTTAATAATGCACACTATCGGTAGTTTTATTTTCGGTTTTCGTGGTAGTTCATGAAAATTATACCATGACAATCCCCGACGTTATGACTTTTCCGATCCATGGAAGTTCACTAAAGACTGTCCCAGAAAGTATGGACGCACTTTATTTCGCTGTAAATAATTCACAAGTGTTAGATATTCAAATTTTATTCGATATACTGATAATATTAGACTACAACAACAGATTATTATTCTCAACATTTGCTACTTAGCCATTGTAGACTAGCTGGCGCATCTTCATGCGAACGTTCCTCAATAAATTCCGTACAGACTTCATGGCGACAAGTTTTGACACTTTTTTCCAATCTTCTTCGAACTGTTGAATGGTTTCGGCTGCCGAGACATGTTTCCTATGATGTGCCTTCGTTAATGCCCAAAATTCCTCAATTGGTCGAAGTTGTGAGCAATTTGGTGAATTCATGTCTTTCGGGAACAAAAGTGACATTTTTGGTAGTATACCATTCTACCGTTGATTTCGAGTAGTGGCAAAAAGCAAGATCTAGCCAGAAGACAACAGGATCCTTGTGGCTTCGAATCATGGGTAGAAGTCGTTTTTGTAAACATTCCTTGATGAATATTTGGCTGTTAATTGAAGCAGTGGTAATGAAGGGTTTCGAAATCTTACCTCAGCTACAAATTGCTTGCCAGACCATAGCGTTCTTACCAAATTTTTCGACTTCAATCGATGTCTCGGACTGGTTTAATACTTGCCCTTCTCGCACCGTATAATATCGTGGTCCCGGCAAGGATTTGTAATCGAGTTTCGCGTAGGTTTCGTCGTTCATGATTATGCAGTTCAAATTTCCAGCAAGAATCGTATTGTACTGCTTTCGAACCCTCGACTTATCGATGCTTCTTGTTTCGGACTACGTTTTGGTTGTTTCTAATTCTTATAGGTTCAAAGATTCAAACGTACTTTAGCACGAAGAACATTTGACATCGAAGTGCCCACTTTTTCGGCCCGAACTGAAACCTCCTTCTTTTGTTCGAACGCCTTCAGTATACGTTTATCCAACTGAGGGTTAGCAGGACCTTTTTTTCGACCCGTTTTCGGTTTATCCTCAAAGGTGTTATCCTCACCGAACTTCCAGATTGCATTTCGCACGGCTTTTTCACTTACTCCTTCCATTTTTTATATCTTTCTCAGTGACAGTCCGCGTTCTGTGCACCATTTCTACACAATTTTTCGACGTTGTTCTGTTGAAAGTAAATGCATTTCGAAACAAACTAATGAAAACGAATAAACAACTGCACAAGTGGTTAGAGAAGAGTGTAAACAACAGGACACAGCCAGAAAAATTGACAGATTCTGAACCATCGCGAAATGGCAGCGGTTTTTGGTTGCGTCCATACTTTCTGGGACAGTCGTTAGACCGCATCGGAGTACATTCTAGAATAGTCACTCTGTTCTCTGGCGTGTAACAGGTTTTGCGATAGTTACCAACCGACACCAAAACTCTAATCGAATCTGCATAGTCAAATATGATTCCGAAGTGCGCTCGCGTTCGTCTTTTTAGTCCTGAGTAAGCATGCCCAGCATCCAGCGATGCGCATGCGATAATTTTCTTAAATTGCGGGTTACAAATCATATGAGTTGTTTTGTGGAAATTAGCAGTGCTAAAACCCCATTATAAGGGTTAGATTCTTGTGGTAAACGAGCTACGACGCGTTACTTTCAAGGAAGTTATAGGTGTAAAAAAGCGTTACATGTGTTACTTTTTGGTAAGTTATAGACGTTACGAAGCGTTACATGCGTTACATTTTCGTAAGTTATAGACGTTAAGAAGCGTTACATGCGTTACTTTTTTGTGATTCATAGACGTTACGAAGCGTTACTGTTTAGTAAGTTACAGGCAGAGCAAAACGTTACATGCGATCCAGTTTTATAATTTATTGGCGTTACGAAGCGTTACTTTTTGTCAGTTAAAGGCTTAACGAAGCGTTGTATGCGTTACTTTTTTTTAAGTTATAGACGTTAAGAAGCGTTACATGTGTTACTTTTTGGTAAGTTATAGACGTTACGAAGCGTTACATGCGTTACTTTTTAATAAGTAATAGGCGTTACGGAGCGTTACTTTTTTGTAAGTTGAACACTTAACATGCGTTACTAATAGGTGTTTCGAAGCGTTACATGCGTTACATTTTTGTAAGTTATAGACGTTAAGAAGCGTTACATGCGTTACTTTTTTGTGAGTCATAGACGTTACGAAGCGTTACTATTTAGTAAGTTATAGACAGAACAAAGCGTTACATGCGATCCTTTTTTGTGATTTATTGACGTTACGAAGTGTTACTTTTTGTTCGTTAAAGGCTTAACGAAGCATTACATGCGTTAGTTTTTTTGTAAGTTATAGGCGTCGTGAAGCTTTACATGTGTTACTTTTTTGTGATTCATAGGCGTAACATGCGTTACTTTTTTGTGAATCATATGCGTTACGGAGCGGTTCAATTTTGTAAGTTGAAGGCTTAACGGAGCGTTACATACGTTTCTTTTTTGTAAGTTATAGACGTTACAAAGCGTTTCATACGTTACTTTTTCGCGACTAATAGGCGTTACGAAGCGTTACATTGTTGTATGTTATAGACGTTATGAAGTGTTATATGCGTTACTTTTTTGTGAATCATAGACGTTACGAAGCGTTACTGTTTAGTAAGCTATAGGCAGAACAAAGCGTTACATGTGATCCTTTGTAGTAATTTATTGGCGTTATGAAGCGTTACTTTTTGTCCGTGAAGGCTTAACGAAGCGTTGCATGCATTATTTTTTTATAAGTTATCGACGTCACGAAGCGTCACGGAACGTTATATGTGTTTTTTTTTTGTAAGTCAAGAAGCGTTACATGCGTTATTTTTTTGTGATTCATAGGCATAACATGCGTTAGTTTTTTGTGAATCATATGCGTTATAAAACGTAACTTTTTTGTTAGTTATAAGCGTTACGGAGCGTTGCGAAGAGTTACTTTTTTGTATGTTAAACGCTTAACGGAGCGTTACATACTTCACTTTTTTGTAAGTTATAGGCATCACAAAGTGTTTCATACGTGACTTTTTCGGGACTCATAGGCGTTACAAAGCGTTACATGCGTTACATTTTTGTAAGTTATAGACGTTAAGAAGCGTTACATGCGTTACTTTGTTGTAAATCATAGGCGTTACGAAGCGTTATTGTTTAGTAAGTTAAAGGCTTAACGAAGCGTTTCATGCGTCACTTTTTCTAAGTTATAGACGTAACGAAGCGTTACATGCGTTACTTTTTTTGTAATTCATAGGCGTTACGAAGCGTTATCTTTTTGTAAGTTGAAGGCTTAACGAAGCGTTGCATGCTTTACTTTTTTTGTAAGTTACAGACGTTAAGAAGCGTTACTTTTTTGTAAGTTATAGAGATTAAGAAGCGTTACATGGGTTTCTTTTTTGTGAGTCATATACGTTACGAAACGTTACATGTGTTACTATTTTGTAAGTTGTTTTTTGGCATCACGAAGCGTTAAATGTGTTACTGTTAAGTAAGTTATGAATGTTATGAAGCGAAATCAGAAACATAAACGAAAAAAAAGTTTGAGAAATATTATGGGGCTGTTGATCCTGTAGATTACACAGTGAGATAAATCCTCATAAAATGGAGGATGAAGCAAAGCAAAGTCCTAGCATTACATTCCTTTTGTGGAATTTGGCCTTTCTGTTTCAACAGACTTCGCAGCCGATTCTTAGTGTACAGAATCATTGCATGGCTAGTACTATGGATCCTACTGACACTAAAAATCCTTCCAGGTCGCGGCTCGAACATACGACAACTGGCTTGTAAGACCAGCGCCCTATGCATTGAACCACCAACCCGGGCCAATGGAGGATGAAACCAAGGTTACATGAATGACAATAATAATAAAACAGAAAATTGTACTGGATGACCGGAAAGAGAAAATGTGCGAGCATACCTTAGTTAAGCAAGATTCTGCAGATGAGAAAGATACGTTGCCGCTAAATCCCGCACATACTTTTTTAGGGCTAGAAAGACGAACGCAAGCGCACTTCGAGCACATGTTTGGCTGAATCCTTGATTATACGCCAGAGAACATAATGATTACCCGACAATAAACTGAAGTCAGTGTCAGTTTTTCGTGGCTTCACAGGAAAGATCACAGTGTCGGTTTTCTGGGATCGGAGGACTACCACAAATCAGAAAAAAGGCAATATTAGCGTGCATTAATGAAGCGCTTGACGGCCGAATTCGCTGTGAAATGGCCTTACATTAAGCACATGAGCATCGCTATCATGGTTAAAATCAACGGTTATTTTATCTCTGAGAAATTTATGCAAGTTTCGATTTGGAATTTTAGACCACTACTTGCGGAACCTGAATCCGAAACCAGTATAGCCATCTAGTAATGTGACTTATAAATTTAGGAGATGTTTTCCGTTTTCCATGAATCGGCTACTCTATGCAGTGAATTGTTGTCATTTGAAGTAGGCATTTGAATGATCTCAGAATGTATGGCATCATCACAAGTCTTGTGGATTGTTGTGCTACATAAATATTCAGAAGGTATTAGACATGTGTTACAAAAATAACATGACAGTAAACGTAAAGAAATGTAATAAAATAACTTTCTCTGGGGCACAGTCACAAATTTTAATTGAATACTCCATGACAGTTTCAATGGAACCGTTTAAAGTGTCTGTTAAAAACGCCGGTAAAAGGCACACCGATAATTAGGTGTTTGTGATCATTCAGAGGTTAACCTAATATTAACCTAAGATATTTAATTATTTTCGTCTGGTACATCAGCAAGGACGATATACTTCGGTGTTTTTTAAAAAACTTGCAACTCAAGTAGAGTTTGAGCTTTACGTCTGCTCAGTGGGTTATGTTGAACGGCTAGGTTGCATAATAATTCAACATCAATTTTGGCTGCACTGGGCTATATAAAGTACAGTTGATTTAACCGAGTATTATTTTTTAATTTTTTCGCGGAGTGCGCTTACAATTGACGGAAATATATTTCTAAATCTAGATACTATTATAAACCCTTCATATACTAGTGAAGTTCACACAGTTTTTTATGTGAAGACCAAAAATGTGTGAATCTACACAACATAGCAATTAGAAACCGTCGTGACAATCTTGGAGTGTGTTGGCTTTGCCCTATTTGCCGCATAGCCTAAAATCGTTCACAATCATCAGGAACTATGGATCTGATTTTACAACGCACCACCTCTACTCTGAAACTCATCGGCACCGGTTTGGATACACTACAAAGTTTTTGGAGAATAAACTCTATACCACTAGCTCAGCCAGTTTGCTGCCCTTCATCATTCGACTGAGATGAAGGGCAGCAAACTGGACATGCACATGCAGACAACGGATATAGGACAAACCAGTACCGATTCGATGAATTTCAACTCAACATGAGCCACCTGTTCGATTCTTTCTTTGTCGATAAAACCAATAAGCGTCCGCGCACCAGCAGTACTTCTCGGCCTTCGCTTCCACCGCCAGATAAGATTGCGAAAGCTGACGTTCCAGTAACAAATGCTGCTTCAACGAATCTTACAAATCTCAACATTTCAGGCGAAGCCGCCGCTATCCATGCAACTGCTGCTACTCAACATGCAACTTTATCCGCCGATCTAGCCACCCGAAACACATCAGATGTTCTCGTCGCCCCGCGTCCTTCATACAACTTGCCTGCCTGCTCTATCGTTGTTACAGAAACGACCATAGCTCCTGTAACCTCTGTTGCTTCGAGTATTGACAACGACCATGCCATGTCCATTGACATCATACCTTCCACAACTGTAACTCATCCTGATAATCATTTACAATATACAGTTACCACCGCCGCCTCCGCCGCCGTCGCAGCCATCACCAGTTCCGCCATCATCACCGATCAAACGACTGTTCCTTTCACACATGTAACAACAACTAGTGCCACTGCTTCATTACTGCTCAGCAACATATTACAATTAACAAGCCATTATAATCCGCCGTCAACACCAGTGACAACACCTGTTCTCCACTAGCAATACCAGCACTCACAACTACCACCGACATCAACCGACCTACATTCAATGCACCTCCATACAACCCATTACCAATTCGTCAGAATAATGCCAGGCAAGTCAACATCATTTCCAATATACCATACAAAAATACCTGTCCGACTCATACAAACATTGCATCCTCTCAACAAAATGTAAACCTGATTACTCCACGGAATATTATTAGCACAAATGATACAACCGAGCAACCAAATAGTCAATACGTATCTCTACAGGTTGCTCCTAGCGAACAGCAATTATACGGCTCAACTTCCGACGTTAATTGGTTCTACATCACCAGGTTCTTGCTAAGTAAATCTGAGGATAACATCAAATCCTATGTCCAAGCCCGAGCTAAGTGCTGTCGTGACTCTATCAATTGTTACAAACTCACACGCCTAAACAGAGATCGCCCACTCTCATTCATCTCATTTTAAATTAGTATCCCTTTGACCTTAGAAAAAGTCATTACTTCACCAGATTTCTGGCCAGAAGGAGTCACAATCTCTCCTTTTTTAGTGCGCACCTCCAGTCAGTAGATATCATCCAATATCAAGCACGCAAGCACACTGCACAGACCAAGCTCGTCACACTTCCCGTTACCCCCGCAGGGAGCTGTTCGCAGGAAGTGCACAACAGTATCTCGATCGGTTCATCCAAACACCCCGCCGACTCCGCGCCACACGATCAACCGAGTTCGGCAGTCACATCATCAGTACCCAAAAAAAGCTTCATTTCGAACCACTCTGGTTTGATAATGTTTTATCAAAATGTAGGAGGAATGAACAGTTCTCTCGATGACTATCGCCTTGCTTGTTCGGATTGCACTTTCGATCTCTATATATTCACCGAGACCTGGCTTAATGATCATACATTATCAAAGCAGATTTTCGGTAGTGAATATGCAGTATATAGACAGGATAGGAATTCACAAACAGTGTTAAAAAAAGTGGTGGTGGAGTTTTAGTCGCCTGTCGTTCTCAATTCGATTCACGCCAGTTATCATTACCGGAATGCAACAATGTTGATCAAATTTGGATTGCTCTCACACTCTTAAATTACACACTCTATCTTTGCGTGCTGTACATTTCGCCTGATCGAGTAAATGATACATGTTTTGTTGATCAACATTTGAAATCGCTCGCATTCATCACGAATCAAGCAACATTGAATGATAAGATCCTTGTGGTAGGCGACTTTAACTTTCCACGTATCAAATGGACTCATCAATGCTCCATGTATTTGTATCCAGACACAACGAGCTCTTCGTTACCTTCTACGGTTCAAAAATTGTTGGATGACTACAATACAGCCGGTTTAATTCAATTAAACGATATATACAACAGCAATGGTCGGCTGCTTGACCTTTGTTTTGCCAGCCAGGAACATTCCGATTCTCTTACTCTAATCAGCGCTCCAACTAAACTGGTCAAAGTTTGTAACCATCATCCTCCTCTTCTAATCAATATTCGTGACCAACCAACTGTTACTTTTAAAAACAACGTTGAATCAATCTACTATGATTTCAAAAAAGGAGATTACATTGCAATGGACACTTTTCTCTCATCATTGGACTGGATGTCTCTACTATCAAACAGCGATTGTAATTCTGCAGTATCGACTTGGACACATATTATTTTTTACGCCATTGACCAGTACATACCGAAAAAGATACAACGTGAAGCACTACATCCACCTTGGTCGAATTCCACCCTGAAAGGCTTTAAATGTGCTAAGCGATCCGCTTTGAAAAAGTTGACCAAAAATCCTTCACTCCATCTCAGATCGCACTATTCGTATCTAAATCATCGCTATAAACGGTTGAATAAGACTCTCTACCAAGCATATCAACATCGGATACAGAGTAGTCTTAGGACAAACCCAAAAAGCTTTTGGCACTACGTTTATGAACAGGGTAAAGAAATGGGATTCCCATGTCACTCGATGGTGTTCAAGGAACATCATCACCTGCTATTTGTGATCTCTTCCGCAATCACTTCAGCAGTGTTTTCTCTGACGAATTTCTAACGGATGAACAGACCGCCGAAGCATTCCGTAACGTTCCTCTGTTTACTCCCATAGGTCCTCATCCCAATATTACGACGGCTGTAGTGAGCAAAGCATGTTCTAAGCTGAAATCATTTTTCAGTGTGGGTCCAGACTGCATTCCATCGGTTTTACTGAAAAAATGTTCTAGCAGTCTTCTAGTTCCATTATCGATATTATTTAACAACTCCTTAAGAGAATGAATTTTCTCCGACTTATGGAAAGAATCAGAGAAGGAATTTTCCCCGACTTATAAAATAGAATCATATCATCTTCCCAGTTTTTAAAAAAGGACGCAGAAACGAAATTTCCAATTACCGAGAAATAGCGGCGTTATGTGCAGTATCTAAATTATTCGACGGATTGTCTTGGCCTTTATTAGGCATAACTGCTCAAATTATATATCCGAGAGCCAACACGATTTTATGCCGAAACGATCTACATCTACAAATCTTGTATCATATACTTCGTTTATCATTCAATCCTTACAAGTAGATGCCATATACACCGATTTCTCTGCGGCTTTTGATAAGATAAATCATCAGATTACCATTTCCAACCTAAGTAGACTTGTGGCGTTTTTCATTGACAAACACTGGTGGCGTGGATTGTTCTGGTTTTGCACTTTCGAGCAGAAATCGAAATGAAACACCGTCAGAATGTTGCATTTCTGCTCGAAAGTGCAAAATCAGAGCAATCCACGCCACCAGTGTTTTTCAATGAAAAACGGCATTGGTTTCAATGGCTCTTTTCTGAGCTGGCGTAGCTCATACCTTATAGGGCGCAAAATGTCAGTGAAAATTGGTGACTGCTTTACATCACCGTTTGCTGTCAGCTCCGGAGTTCCACAGGGTAGTCATCTAGGACCATTCATATTTTTGCTCTACTTAAATGATTTAAATACTTTGCTGAAATGCAGGAAATTATCCTTTGCTGACGATTTCAAACTCTTCCATCTAATCAAAACTACCAATGATGCTATAACATCCTCCAGTCACAATTAGACATCTTTACAAATTGGTGCAGAGTAAATAGAATGACTATAAACGCCCCGAAATGTTCAATTATGTCTTTCACACGAAAACACTCAGTGGTTAAATTCGACTACTCTATTTCACAAACCGTTCTTAAAGAGAATCGTTCGTTAAAGACTTAGGAGTTATCCTGGATTCTAAAATGAACTTCAAGCAGCATGTGGATTACACAATCAACAACGCTTCTAAGTTATTCGGATTTATTTTTCATGTTACGAGATGCTTCGAGAATATACATTGCCTAAAAGCGCTATATTGTGCTCTGGTTCGTTCTACACTCGAATACGCAGCTGTTGTTTGGTCACCTTATTATCAAAATGATATTCAGCTTATAGAAGCCATCCAACATCAATTCATTTGTTTCGCGCTTCGCAAACTTCCTTGGTGAGATCCTCTGAATCTTTCGACTTACTCAGACCGTTCCAAGCTCATAGGTCTCGATCTATTGTCTGTTCGTAGAGACGTGTTTAAGACAACTTTCGTCGCAGATCTGCTTCAATCTCGAATCGATTGTTCTGAACTCTTACGCTCACTAGACTTCGATATTTGACGTCGTGTTCTTCGAACTCATACTTTTCTCCGTCTTCCTTCCGCTAGAACCAATTACGGTCACAACGAGCCTTTCGTTAGTATGTGCCGTCTATTTAATCGTTGCTCAAATGCTTTCGCTTTTCACTTAACTCAAAACAGCATAAAGAATTTGTTTCTAAGATTTTTGTCTCGCTAGCTATTAGTATTGTATTAGTATTAGTATTAGTATTAGTATTAGCATTAGTATTAGTATTAGAGATAAAAATGGTGCTGTGTGTAGTAGTAACCAATGTAGTTTAAGCAAATGGATAATTATAATCTGTTGGTACAAAATATGAGAGGTTTTATGCCTGCTGGAGTGAGAGCTAAAATTTGGTGATGCTCAGCTCCATGGGCATCTTCCCTGCTCCAAATAAACATAAACCGTTATGCACTGACGAATGGAAGACGAAATATAAAGCTAGAAAAAAATGTGCTCCTAGAATAAAACTGAGTTATTCTCTAAATAATATTAGTAAGTAATACAAGTTTGCATAAGATGTACTAATCGTGACCTATAGCAATCGTTGATTTCATACCTAGTCCTATAATATAAAGTTGAAATGTTTTAAATATAGCGCATGTGTTGGATTATACTAAGCCTGTAAGAAAAGTTTACGGAATTAGAAAAGTGTTTCTACTATAGTTTCTCATAAACACCGCCTACGCATCCAGAGTGAAGTAAGGAATATTCAGTCAAATAATACTTCCTAATTTTAGACATCCCTCCATAAGCAATCATCGTCAAGCTGAGCGATCGTCCTTCTACTCACAGCCAAATCAGAACCAAACACGTAAAATGCGCCGACAGCTGCGTGCAGTCCATGAAATAGATGTTCAACCATCACTTCATCAGTCAGGCAAACTTCAAAGCCGTCAAGCAAACATTTCAATGAAATTCGCGCTAGGAATGAGCAGAACTCGTACCGCGATTCCGCGGCCGATTAAAATTTATCATCTCCAATTAATCAACGAAACAACTGAAAGTCCACAGTTCACGCAAGTGTTGCAGCCGTAGGAAAATTTCGGAAACATGAAAAATGTCTCCCCCTTCTGGCCACCCACTCAGTGTGGCAACCGGCCGAGTTCGAGGTTTTGTGTTTGAGGATGTTTTTTTTTTTTGACGATCAACAACACTTGATGAATACCCGAAATAGCGTCACTTTCCTAAATCACTCACTGCCCCGGCTCGGGAGATTCGGAAAACAAGCGCAATCCTCGCCTCGAAAACAAATGTCGGACGAAGCGCAGAAACAGCAGGCAGCACTTAATTTGATGTGGCCGTGTCTACATCCTACCGAGCATCATCCATCAAAAATTGTTTCCATTTTTCATTTGCGCGCCGCCCCAATCCTAGTCGGTTTACTTTTGTTTTTTTTTTGTTCGTTCGAAAATTTACACTTTCAGCAATCATTCGCAACCACATCGGCCGAATAAACTACCGAGCTTGTGGGGAGCGAGAGAAAAAGAGAGAGAGAGAGATAGAGCACAAAAAATAGCAAACGGGCAAACAATGCTGCATTGCTCGGCAGTTGATGTTACAAGTAGAAGACCACCGGTCGTTTCCGGGTCGAGTTTATTCTGCAAACCGCCAGCTAGCAACAAAATGATCTGTGAAAATCCCGTCAGCCAGTTTTCGGATGAAATGAATGATGGGCGCTGAGGCAAGCTTGAGTGTTTCGAAAACTACACAATAACCAAACGCAAAACAAAACAAAAAACCGGCGAGCCATATCTGTTTTGTGTCATTTGAAACAGATTTGACGAACTGCTCTCGTCTCGCATGCAGTTGCCAGTGAAGGATTTTATTCTGGATGCACAACTGCAAAACTGCTCGCAAGAATTCCATTTGGCTGCACCCCTTCAAGCGCAACAAAGAACTTCTTATCTTACCAAACAAATCAATTCGATTGTAAATTATTCCATCAGTGATTAATTGTGCTCAATTATGACGATAGTTGATCCCGTCGCCGATCGAACTGCACGTGGTTGCTCCACGTCCAGTGCAATAACTCCAACAAACCATCATAAATTAAACTTGTCCAGCTAAGCAAACATCATCAGCTTCGTCGTTGTCGTTGTCTTCCGTTCTTTTGCTACGCTGGGAATCTATCACCCGAGTGATCCCTGCCTGGCTACAAGACGGCTGACTGTCAACCTTCTGCTCGATAATATCGCCAACAGCAACAGTGAAGAAAGGAGTGGTGCCTTTGCTTCATTTCATCAATCGGTTTACCGTGCGTCTCCATCACTCTATTCGCCAGCCAGCAGAGCCAGCACTACTGCATCATAATACTGTTGTGCCCGAGGTCATGATAAAGATGTGAATCAGCCCGAGCCGGAGAGATCATTCATCCGGAGGGGGTGGTTGTGTGGGGCTAGCCGAAGACGACCAAGACGACGGCAACGACGTTGAAATTGATTGACGATTCAGCATTTTTCATGACACATTCGCACTTGATGTGGTGAGCAAGAGAAGCTGCCGGAGGGATGACAGGACACCCGGCGGAGGCGGTAGGATTTGTCACACAAACCCTGGGGTCCCATCGATCGCAAGGAAATGCATTTCCGTGTCGTTTTCCTTCTTTTCTTTCTTTCTGTGTCGACCAGACACCGAGGCTGGACACCGAGGCAAGTGAGATGGCAATCTACTAGGGTTTTATTATCCAGATTGTTCTCTCTCGTCAGCTTTGTTGATGTTGTTGTTGTTGTTGTTGTAACTGTTGTTGGTTTTGAAATGCCACTCTTGCCACTGCACTGTGCATATTCTACGACAGATGACCAACGATTTATTACTGTCCATCGCCGCTGAGTCACACAAAGCTGTTGATCATTTTGAGTCTTGGCAACAATCAACGGTGACGAATGTATTTTAATGGTTTTTTTTGTTCAGGAGTGGTGATCCGAAACAAAGCAGACCTCAGTGTGAGGTAAATTTACAATCCATTTTAATTGGGATTGTTTGCGGTAAATGTTTCGAAACGAGTAATGTCATGCAATGGTTTTACACTTTCGAAGCAGCTTTGTAAAAACATTGTTCGAGCATAGGAGAAGTGAAAGAGGTGGACATTTTTAGCAATGGCAATAGAAGTTTGGGCCCATCATTTGACAGAGACAAAATGATGCTTTCATGTGTATACACCTTTAATCCCGGCTTCAGAGAGATGTTAGATCAATCATGTTTCGATGACCAATTCTTTATTCACAGTAAATCGAGGTCCGAGGTTATAAATGGTTCCATCGACCAGCCCCGTCTTAAAGAACTGTTTGTATTAAATGGATTAAAAATTCCAGTAATACTTTCTTTCTCTATCGGAAATGTGATAAATTGAAATTTGGAGAAGAGCAACGACAACTGGTCGATCGGAAAAAAGGCGGGTAGGTAATGTCACAGACATAACTGGAGAACGTGAATACGAATAAAATTTACACGATTCTTCTTTTTTGTTTGTGTGAATTTCGCAACATTCACAATTTCGCTTCCAGAATTGTAATGAAACTTCGCATAGTAGTCGATGCAACTAATCTTAGTTGATTAACACTGGCAATATTAATCTATATATACAAAAATGGATGTAAGTTTGTATGTTTGTAACGCCATAACTTGGGAAGTACTGAACGGATTCCCAAAAAACTTGGCACAGATACTTTTTGCATTTCAGAGATGGTTTAAGGAGAACTTTTCTAGGGGACAAGGGGGGGGATCATTGAAAAATTCATATAACTTGACAAGAATCGATACGTTTTAAAGGCCATAGAAACATTTTGTAGACCTTAGATATGACTAAAGACTGTCCCAGAATGTATGGACGCAACCAAAAACCGCTGCCATTTCGCAATGGTTCAGAATCTGTCAACTTTTATGGCTGCGTCCTGCTGTTTACACTCTTCTCTAACCACTTGCGCAGTTGTTCATTCGTTTTCATTAGTTTGTTTCGAAATGCGTGGACTTTCAGCAGAACAACGTCGAAAAATTGTGTACAAATGGTGCACAGAACGCGGACTGTCACTGAGAAAGATAGCAAAAATGGAAGGAGTAAGTGAAAAAGCCATGCGAAATGCAATCGGGAAGTTCGGTGAGGATAACACCTTTGAGGATAAACCGAAAACGGGTCGAAAAAAAAAGGTTCTGCTAACCCTCAGTTGGATAAACGAATACTGAAGGCGTTCGAGCAAAAGAAGGAGGTTCATGCTCGGGATGTAGCAAAAAAGTGGGCACTTCGAAGTCAAATGTTCTTCGTGCTAAAGAACGTTTGAATCTTCGAACCTATAAGAAGCAGAAACAACCAAAACGTAGTCCGAAACAAGAAGCATCGATGAGGCAGAGGGTTCGAAAGCTGTACAATACGATTCTTGCTGGAAATTTGAACTGCATAATCATGGACGACGAAACCTACGTGAAACTCGATTACAAATCCTTGCCGGAACCACAATATTATACGGTGCGAGAAGGGCAAGTGTTAAACCAGTCCGAGACATCGATTAAAGTCGAAAAATTTGGTAAGAAAGCTATAGTCTGGCAAGCAATTTGTAGCTGCCGTAAGATTTCGAAACCCTTCATCACCACTGGTTCAATGAACAGCGGAATATACATCAAGGAATGTTTACAAAAACGATTTCTACCCATGATTCGAAGCCAGCCACAAGGATCTTGTTGTCTTCTGGCCAGATCTTGCTTCTTGCCACTACTCGAAATCAACGATAGAATGGTATACTATCAAAAACGTCACTTTCGTTCCAAAAGACATGAATCCACCAATTTGCTTACAACTTCGACCAATTGAGGAATTTTGGGCATTAACGAAGGAACATCTTGGGAAACATGTCTCGGCAGCCGAAACCATTCAACAGTTCAAAAAAGATCTGAAAAAAGTGTCAAAACTTATCGCCAAGAAGTCTACGGAATTTAATGAGAAACGTTCGCAAGAAGGTGCAACAGCTAATCTACAATGGCTAAGTAGCAAATGTTGAGAATAATATTCTGTTGTTATAGTCTGATATTATCAGTATATCGAATAAAATTTGAATATCTAACACTTGTGAATTATTTACAGCGAAATAAAAGTGCGTCCATACTTCCTGGGACAGTCTTTATGATCAATAATTAATCATTTTTAAATCGTTATTGTTATTATTAAGCAATATATGCGACTTTCTCAGTCTAATTTGCATAGGCATACGATGTTTTTTTTGCAGAATTGCCCGACGTTTCGGTCGCATTTGATGGTCGAAACGTCGAGAAATTTAGCAAGAATAAAACATCGTTTTCCTATGTGAATTAGACTGAGAAAATCGCATTTATTGTTCAAGAAAAAATCCAAAAAAAAATTTTTAAAATCATCTTTTCAGTGAATATATATATCAGACTCAAGTAAAATGTAGTTACACGGAAAGACCGAAATTAGCATTTTGGCGAAAAAACTAGTTGATTTTCTGATTTTAGTTAGTTATTTTTTAAGACAACTAAAAAAATCTTACTTTTGCTAATTTAGATATTTTAATTCTGATTCTCTTAATAATAATAATAAAATATTTGTTGAAATGGCTATTTTTTTTAGTTGAATTCACCAATTAAACGTGCGGTCATTTCTTAGCTAAGGCACGCTTCATATCCATTCAACTAATTTTTTAGTTGAATTAGAGAAATAAAACATTGTTTTCAACCAACATAAATGGTTGAATTGGTTTTTGCAATCTGCAGCTATATGGCGCTCGTTAACACCGTAATGACTACTAGCCACTAATTGGCACACTTCTACCGAAAAAAATTTCAGTCGCGGTTATCTTTTCTATATTTGCAGGTATAAATACGATGTTGTATTGGAGAAAAAGACATAAGCGAAACATAAACTTCTATTTGAAAAATTTTACTTCTAAATCGCTGTTTTCTTCATTCGACTTCGCGAAATCGACTCTCTCACTGAAAACTTTGAGCACTCGGAAAACAAAAACCGAATACAAGTAGTACACCGGACGGCGTAGCCCGGAATGAGAAGATACAAAAAAACATCATTTGACGTATACAATTAGAGTGCAACATTCGAAACTCACTTCACTGTTTCGCGTAAAAACATTATTACCCACAATCGCTTCAACTGCGCACAAATTCTGAATAAATACACTTTCCACTAACAGTTTACGTCATTTTTACATATCGGTTTAGAAATTTATATAGGGATATATCGTAACACATGCGAAAAACATCTAAACAATTTGCGAGCAGTTTCAACAAGACTGTCCCTTTTAGCTTTTTAATGGATTATTTTGCTTTGACACTACTGTCCTTCAGTAATGACGGTGATAGATAAATAGAATCAAAGTTTCTGATTTTAATAACGAAATTAGTTGTCAATGAGAATTTCGTGTTGGATCGAAATATTGCTGGTTTGTGTCCAGAATATTCGCCAACTAAACACATTTTCTAAAAATAAGAGTTTTTTTCAGCACAGTAAATTCTAAATTTTAACTAATTTTATAGTTATTTTGGAAATTTTGTTGTTAAAATCAACTAATTCAAAAACAGTAATACGAATTAGGCGCAGAGCTAATTTCGGTCGTTCCGTGTAGTCTTAAGAATATCTTTGCAATGGTCATTTAGGGGTTATCTTTTGTTTGTGCTTAGGGTACATAACAGTATTTACTTTTCTTTTGCGTTTGTTCTATTATCATGCTATTTGGAAATCACTTTTGTTTTGCACTGAAATACAGCGTCTTAGCTAAATATTAACGCGCTGAACGGAAATTTTGTTTTCGATTTATACTGCGTCTCCTTAGCGGAGATAGCAGTTCAATTTTAACTGCTTCATGCACTAATGGAGGCGAATGAAGGCATCCCGAGTATAAAATAGTGGCAAACTGATATCATAGTAATAATTCATTTTACTATCATTGATTATTTTGTCATTATTTTATTTTTGAAATGTCAAAATAATTCTTCAATTTGATATAATAACTTGTTTTCCTATTATTCGGCAATTGATAAAAAATATAACTTATGTAGGTATAAGACGAACGTATTTAATAAATTGTTATAAAAATTTTAAAACTTCTAGAGAAGTTTAAGAAATTGTTAGTGAAAAGATTAACTCAAATTTTGTGTGATATTCATCAAATCGTTAGATTATAAAATGTAAAAATTTAGTAAAATAGTTACTCATCTTTTCATTTTATTATGTCATTCATTTAATATGCACCAACAATAGAAGTATACTTTTCGAAACTGTCGATCATGTTCCCTCAAAGATAATTCCAATACATTTTAAGTTTAGTCACTGTATTCTTCGTTTCAATTTTGCTGTGCTATTGTTTTAGTATTGGAAATACCTAAATTAGATATCACTCTGCATATGTGGGTAACAATTTTAGGTAATATGTTCAGCTATTTCAGCTCTCAATTCAACCTCACGAATATCACTTTAAGCTATTATGCTAGTCGGAGACAAGGGCATTATATGGTATGCATTAACTATTTTCTTCTAATCGAGATGGCATGAAGGCGAAACGTGAAAAAATTGATTTTTTAAAGCATTCTAAACAACTTATTTTGAAAAACTTTTCCTTAATTTTTGTTCCGAATAAAGTTTCGAGTGTCACGGGACTTTTTCACGACCGCGACCATAGTTTAGAACAGATTGAAACAATATTTTGCACATGTAAACATTGCACTCTAAACTGGTTTCTCCCAAATTTTCATCAGATTTACCCATGCAATGGAAACTTATGAACCGAAGAAAGAGTTGCATTTTTTCGAGTACAGTCCTTCAGAAGTACGTTCATGTGATCTGAAAAAAAATTCATTTAAATTTATTGGTAAGGTCCAATCCAACTCAGAATCGTACGAGACGAGTAACAACAACAAGTGTTTAAATATTCAAATCTTGCAATAAATAATCCAGAAAATTGCTCATATTTCCGACCTGATATGTAGCTCAACTTCCATGAGCTGGTTGAAGAATAGAACCGGACTTCTGCTATGACAGCCACTTTTACGATGGCAGATGCTCCTGAAAAGCGAAGCGTCCACGAATCGCTGATTGACGCCAGCAGTGGACTCTTCCTGACTTCGAACACATTCTACCGGACGGACGCGAGTGTCCGAAGTGACGTAATTCATTCCACATCGTTCCGATTCCAGCATCGGTCACACTCTATCAAAAGCTACACAAATCAGAATGATTTGTTGATTTTTGCCACTGAATAATGTCTCCGGATGGTTGAGATGGATATTTTTTTGTCAGAGCCACAGATCCCGAAAAGCGCAGTAACCAATGCAGCAGCTTCCGACCGAGCTCATGAATCGCAAATAGCGGCTCTTCGGCGACGGTCGACGTTTCAGAACTTTTCCTGATGTGCGAACACACTTCCAACCCGTACTGGCATGTATCATTATTTCGCTTGTCAGCAAATCGTCCTCTAATCTTCCCATGTGTATTTGCGGAAAGGAACGTGTCACACTCTGCGGTCGCATCGGTCCGATGCCGCCGGCTGAGCGCGTCCACGGTCGAAGTTTACATTCGACCGGCCTTCTATTCGTGAGCCTTCGTTGGTGGACGGTTTTCAGCACAAAAAAAAACCCTTCGAGTGCCGCTGTAGCGTTTTTCCTGCGGCTTGCAGTAGGCCCAAGCCAGACAGTCGTAAACCGCTAGCAAAAACATTCACCAGAATTGGTGGCATCTACACCCTGAGCGTCACGTGTTCGTTCTGGCGACAGGTTCATGATGATGACTATGATGATGATGACGATGATGATGATGACGATGTTGGGAAAACAAACAAAGACGAGTGTGCGGCAATGATCTTTACTTAAATGCATGTACTTGCAGATCTCTTCTTTCCATTTGAGAAGCCTTCGTGAGGTGACGGATCTAGAGTTCGGGTTCTAGCGGAAAGGAGTGGATGCAGTGCAGTGTCATAAATACCACACACAGTTAGTAGCTTTCCAACAGAGGCGCGACGTTCGTTGGGACGTTCGCAAGATTGGCAGTGATGCCAGGAAAGTTATTCGTAAATCTTTAGAAAGGGCTTTCTACATAGAATTCGATAACATGCAGAGAAATCTTCGATTGTCACCCTATCAAATGCTTAACTACATGCAAGTTTAGTTTCCAACACTGCAGCACCGTTTGATGAATGGGCTCGCTTACATCGCCAACGGCGGCGGTTGAGTAAACATACTTCGACTAAACGGTTTTTCGGAAACAAGAATCACCACGACGGGAGTACGGTGAGCGTCCGTCAGTGCAATGCATCACCAACGAAACAAATCTGCATTCATTTGAATCGGTGCGATGCAAAACTACCACGGAGTTACGGACGATGGTTGGATGGCGGTTCTATCGTGTATGTCATATACACACACACACGCACGCCCATACTTTCCCGAAAATGTATGCAACGTTAAACGGTTCTCCAGTCTTGTTCATCAACCCAAACAACTTGCCTTGTCGACTGACTGACTGACTGACGGACTGACGGACTGACGGACTGGCAGACTGGCTGACTGACACGTGGTGGGCTTTCAACAAGGGGAACCGTACGAGAATTGCATCCATGCATCATCGTCAGTTCCTTCGGCACTGCGTTTTGCCGTTTTGCCGCGAGACGATATTTCGGCTATGGAACCGTCGCTATGCAAACCGGAAAACGACGATCCTGTTGCTTTCGGGACGAATGATGCCACTCTACGCCCGACTATGAGATATCATCACCGGGAGACAACAAGCCACCGGTTCGCAGGCAGTCCGTTTAATCCTTTGGTGATACCTTTTTGCGATTTTGGCACCGCGTGTTCCGCCGTCTGTCGTGGCATGTTTTTGCTTGGTATTCGGTTGGCCTCTTGCTGATTCAACGTTGCCTTCCACGCCGTAAGCCGAAACACTGGCGGTGATAATAGAGAAAACATAAACACAATACATCAAGTCGTCACACAGTCAGTCTGGGAGATTGTGAATGCTTTGTACATATGTCGGCACGCGGTCGGTGGTGGGTGGCGTTTTCGGATGCAGGTACTGGGGTGGACTGGGTGAACGAGCGCAAACCATCGACGACGGATGCCAAGTCGAGCTTTTCAGCTAACGTTCGGTGCGGGAAACCACGGCCGTGAAATGTGCATATGATGATGATGCGGTTTTGTTAACATGATTTGAAGAAGCAACAGCAATAATAAAAAAAAAAAGTTTACTTTCGATCGATGAGGCGTTTGTGACATTCTAGTTGTTCGTTAGACGAATTTTCTATCACTTTCAGTGGACTAAGAACTGTTAATTTTTAATACATGGGAATGAGGCTCATAATAAAAATACTACGAAATAATGATAAAAATATTAAAAACTATTTTGTACTTTAAATCAGGATCTCTGTAACATTTCGACAATTTCTAGCGGATTAGGTTTGCTCGCGACCAATATAATTGTGCTTTATGATACGGAACGGCCTAATTCGTATCACTGTTATTAAATTAATTCATTTTAACAATAAAATTTCCAAAATAACTATCAAATTATTTTAAATTCAGAATTTACTTTGCTGAAAATAGCTCTTGTTTTTAGAGAATGTGTTTAGTTGGCGAATATCCTGGACACAAATCAGCAAAAAATCAATCCAACACGAAATTCTCATTGGCAACTAATTTTGAGATTAAAATCAGAAAATTGGAGTCTATCTATTAGTGACCATTACTGCTGAAAGACAGCACAAAGGAAACTAAAATGAAATTGGTTTTATTAACAAGTTTATAAGCCAAAAACACATGAGAAGTGTCAAAGCAAAACAATCCATTAAAAAGCTAAAAAGGATAGACTTGTTGAAACTGCTTACAAATTGTTTTGGTGTTTTTCGCATGTGTTACGATATCTCCATATTTAAATTTCTAAACCGATAAGTAAAAATGCCGTAAACTCTTAGTGGAAAGTGTGTTTATTCAGAGTTTCGAGTGTTACATTCTAATTGTATATGTTGTATCTTCTAACCTATATTGCAATTGGTTGTAGATTTTGAACTGAAGTTGCAAACTTTAACAAAAAGAAAGGTAGGTTTATATTTGTTCAAAACTTAATTTTGGATCAAGAGAATAAGATCCTTTACAGTTTGTGTAGAATACTCGTAGTAGGCGGTTGCTCTTCTCTGTGGTTTCTTGTTATTTCATCATATGTTTCGCTCGGGCTACGCCGTCCGGAGTACTACTTGTATACGGTTTTTGCTTTCCGAGTGCTTAAGAGTTTCAGTGAGAGAGTCGATTTCGCTGAGTCGAATGAAGAAAACTGTGATTTGGAGGGACAATTTTATGAAAAAGAAGTTTTTGTTTCGTTCATGTTCATTCCGTAAATACACCACGGGAAGTCGCTATCGTATTTAGACCACTGCGACTGCAAAATTCTTGTCGGTAATAGTGTGCCATCTAGTGGCTAGTAGTCATTACAGTATTAACGTTTTTTTCTGCGACAATGCGCCTCATAACTACAGATTCCAGAAGCCAATGCAACCATTCATGTAGGTTGAAAACAACATTTTATTTTTCTAATTCAACTAAAAATTAGTTTAATGGAAATGAAATGTGCCTTAATTAATAAATGACAGCACGTTGATTAGATCAATTGAACTGAAAACATAGCCATTTCAACTAATATGTTATTATTATTATTAAAGAAATGAGAAATAAAAAATCTAAATTAGCAAAAGTAAGATTTTTTAATTTTCTCAAAAAAACTAACTAAAGTCCAAAAATTAACAAAGTGTTTCGCCAAAATGCTGATTTCGGTTTTTTCGTTCAGCCATATTAGAACAAATTACAGTTACCTAATTAGACTGCATGAGAAAACTACGAGCTTTTGATTTTACGTCAGACATTAGGTCTGTGCAAACTTTTCTACAACCAATTTAGCTGTTTTTTAATCAAGATTTTCAAGATTGTTCTATAGTTGTAACTAGTTGTTTATATTTTGAAAGGTCTCTCTCTTCACAAGAGCCCAATACCGCTCGATGGGTGGATAGATGGCAACTCCGGACAGTTAGGTGGATTTACCTCTTTCGGAACAACATGCACTTTATACCATTCCAAACCATCTTTGACGTAGTGCCAAGATGTCAAATCATACCAGACAAGCGAAGGAGCATCATGGCTTCGTAGGAGTGGTAACATTCGCTTCTTTAGGCATTCGTCGTGGTACATTTTCTTTTTTACCGTGCCGATAGGGACGAAGCTTTGGTTTGCTCGACCACAGCTCCGTATTGCCTGCCAAACCAAATATGTTTCGGGAAACTTGGTCTTTTTCTTCAGCCTGACATGCCCCTCTGCGTCGTTCTGTTGTATGGCAGTGTTAAAATAAAAACCGGGAAGCTGCTTAACGACTGTCCCAGAAAGTATGGACGCCCTTTGATTTCGCTGTAAATAATTCACAAGTGTTAGATATTCAAATTTTATTAGATATACTGATAATATTAGACCACAACACCAGAATATTATTCTCAACATTTGCTACTTAGCCATTGTAGACTAGCTGGCGCACCTTCTTGCGAACATTCCTCATTAAATTCCGTACAGACTTCTTGGCGACAAGTTTTGACACTTTTTTCCAATCTTTTTCGAACTGTTGAATGGTTTCGGCTACCGAGACATGTTTCTTAAGATGTGCCTTCGTTAATGCCCAAAATTCCTCAATTGGTCGAAGTTGTGGGCAATTTGGTGGATTCATGTCTTTTGGGACGAAAGTAACATTTTTGGTAGTATACCATTCTACCGTTGAGTTCGAGTAGTGGCAAGAAGCAAGATCTGGCCAGAAGACAACAGGATCCTTGTGGCTTCGAATCATGGGTAGAAGTCGTTTTTGTAAACATTCCTTGATGTATATTCCGCTGTTCATTGAAGCAGTGGTGATGAAGGGTTTCGAAATCTTACCGCAGCTACAAATTGCTTTCCCAGACCATAGCTTTCTTACCAAATTTTTCGACTTCAATCGATGTCTCGGACTAGTTTAACACTTTCCCTTCTCGCACCGTATAGTATTGTGGTCCCGGCAAAGGATTTGTAAGCGAGTTTCATGTAGGTTTCGTCGTCCATGATTATGCAGTTCAAATTTCTAGCAAGAATAGTATTGTACAACTCACACTATGTTTCTTGACTGCTTAGATATGGCTTAGTGTTGGCATATTCTTCAAGTTCCCAGAACATCCGCAATTGCTGGGAGAGGAAATCATCGGTTGAAGCTAATAGGCAAGATGGAACGGACGGCTCTGACTGGTTTGAAGATTCGTATCCACCTGATGCCCCCCAGCCAAGTTTGGTGTTTTGTAGAATTGGCAGGCGATTCTCAGTGCAATGTTTTATCGTTCCCGGTTCAATAAGATTGAAGAAAAGCTTGTTACCTAGCAGCATATTGATTTTACCTGATGGAACTGTGGATCGGTCAGGTGAATGGAACATGGAATTGGCCAATTACTGATGTCCACTGGTAACTTGGTAACTCGGATGTGATACGATCACACATGGAATGACGTCTTGATATTCTGAACATCGAGAGCTGATCGTCACCAAAGCTCCCTTGCTTGTGTGACCAGACGTCCCAGAAATTCCTCCAAATTCAAAGTCGACATCTGCGGTTGAGAGGTTCAACTTGTTGCACAACTCTGTAGTAATGTACCTAACTCGTATGAGATGCACAGTCAAGAACTGCTCGACAAGCGAAAGGTCGCCCGTATTGGCCCTGTGCATTGATTGTAGCAGTTAACAAGAGTTGAATTTCGCTTAAAACTGTCACGTGAAGGGACCGTTTCCAGCACTGCCATCAACTGAGCAGCTTCCCCCTTGACAGCTGCCTTTAAATAGTGAAACTTCTAAATATACGGAACATCAGAGTTGGAATGAATCAACGCCAAAAAGGTATCGTGAAACGGAAGCCATTGCATGTAGTCGCCATCGAATTCAGGCAACGAAATTGTTGGCAGTTTGATGCCAGAGAGAGTGGAGGAAACACGCGGGGGTTGAGGGCTACGATCGTTAGGAAGAGGAGTCAACATAGAAAGTAGAGCTGCTTTTATTTGAAAAAGCCGTGGCTCAAAATTAGCGCACACTGCAGCATGCTCCGCCTTACCCTCTTGATCTGCTTCGTTGTCCTCCAGTTGCGCTTGAACAGACTTCAAATTGCTCCAAACGCTGGTGATGTACTCCAGCCTCAACGGTACCTGCGATTCGTCCCTCGCAGCAACGTACTCCTCAGCAAAAACCTCTGCCCGACCTAGAGAATTTTTCCGCCATTTTTCGAACGGATTCGATGTGTAGAAGTTGAAAACGATACTTACAGTCGTTTTAACATCCAAGATGGCGGACAGAATGAGCTGCATTTTCTTTTTCGGTGTGGTTTTCATTTTTATTTATAAACTGTCATTAAGAAATTCATAACGGCATGTTCGTGATTGTTTTTATCTCGATACTTTTCCAAATCTTATATTGCTGCTGTGGAGGCGATCAAAAATCACAGTTTTGTGCTTTTTTGAAAGGAAACAATTTTTAAGGAAATAACATTGTAATGATATTTGGACTACAACGGAATTACGCGATCGGAAATCATTCGATTGGGCGTATTAGGGTTTATACCAACGAATATTCACAACTTTCGAAAAAAAAATTAAACATGAATTTAATGAAAAATAGAACGTCTATATTGATATATGATCAGAGTTTGGAATATTCATTCACCGGTGAATGAATATATAGTTTCCATTGCATTATGAACGGACAATTCCACCGCTCACAATGAAGACGTCTTTCCAGCCAAAAAGAACCACACAAACAAAACGCTAGTGGAAGCAAATATATTCCACATATGCACAGATGGTACAGTGTGCTGGTATTAGTCTTCATGAAGCACAGAAGCCGTGAACAGAATTTTCTCTCTCGTGGTCTAGACGTCATTCCTCTCACAAAACAATTCATTGCAAGCAAACTCTCTTCACGGGGCTGGGAAGTGATGAAGGTTGTATGTTCGGTTTTCGCTAACAGACTGATGATTGGCTCTCCAGACGCGAACGGCTGTTCATGATGAAACTCTCTTCACGGGGCTAGGAAGTGATGAAGGTTATATATTCGGTTTTCGCTAACAGACTGATGATTGGCTCTCCAGACGCGAACGGCTGTTCATGATGACTTTATGCCACTGAAACTGTTGCATATCACTTACTTAATTTATGTCAAATTAGTAGAGGGTAAGAATTCTTAATTATACTCGAATATTATAAACATAAGTAGCAGGAGAGAAGGGTTAGTGATAGCAATCTGGCGATCTCAGTAAATATTGCAAACAAACAAACGCTTCGTTTGCTAGCTGTCAAAAAGAAACTAGCTCCTGCACTCTTGTTACTTCTGTGAATCAAATTCCTGCTGAATAGCGTTTGATTGGGTTTAATCGAAATAGTGCATGAAAATAAGTCTTTTAATCAGTATTGCGCATTGAACATTTTTTATAGAATTTTGATTGTGTATTGCTATGAGCTGTGAGAGCTGTGACAAACACATGTCCCTATTACAGCAAAACCTTTATTCTAACAGATGCTCTAGCGGTGGCAGTGCACACGAAATGAATTCTGTATAATGTGCATCGCGTTCGGGCCTCGAAGAAACATGCGACAGCTAAGAGCCAGTCATCAGTCTGTTAGCGAAAACTGAATGTATAATCTTTATCACTTTTTAGCTTCGTGAATAGAGTTTGCTTGCAATGAGTCATGGGGCTATTCTTGTCTCTTACCGAGAGAAGAAGAAACAGTAGTATGGGTGAATATTGTTTGCTCTCTTCCATTCTCATGCATGGACAGTCATTCCAATAAAGCAACAAGGCTCACGCTTCCTCAAGAGCGACACGGTTCATAAAGTAGGTATATTCATGAATGTCATACGCTGTGAAGCATGTATACTCTTCTTCACTGCTTAGTTCATCCAAACCCTGTCCATGATTACGATATGGCCCGTTTACACTTCTGCTGACTGCCAGTGTTGTGGCACAAGCACACCAGCAATATGTAAACGCTTGCCAACTGCTGGTTGTCACCAGTATCAAAATTCTTGATCGTTTTGATGTTGCCCTGTGTAAATTATGAAGTTACGCCCTCCCACATTTTTCGTGAATTTGCCGGTTTTTGCGACGAAGCCAAATCTGCGAGTAGGTTTATTGTATTATTTACTATTTCCAGTAGTAAAAAGTTCAGAAACCGTCTAAAATAATGAAAACCAATAGTTTTGCCCTACCTTTCTAGCAATCGAAGCATCGTCTTTTTAGTTTGCACGGAGGGCGAAAGTTACGTAAAGAAATAAAATGATAGTTGCGCACTTTATAGATTTTTGTATTACTAAGATTGAGATTTTTGTGCAATCCGAATTTACAGGCAAAGTTAAAACATTTATTCATAGGAGAGAGCAACTCGATTTGTTTACTTTTGTAAGATTCGCCCTTCTTTAAAAAAACAGATGGCATATCATGTCAAGTGTATGTTAATTGTATGCTGCCAGGGCTTGCAAATTGAAGCAACGAATATTAAGGAGCAAGACTCTTTGCAAGCGTATGAGTAACGCCAGCAATGTGTACGTAAAAACAAATTCCGGCGCTTCTTTTCCTGATTTTGCTCAATAAATTTTCCAAATGGTTGAAAAATTAACCAATCGGTTCATACTGCTTGAAATTGCAATTGAAGAAAAGCGAAAATCTTAGTCTAAAACTCTTCCGTTTTCCTTAAAACTGCTCGAGAAAAATTATTTCAGTTTCAGCTTACTTCCACTGACACATTTGATTAGCAACAAACACATTCCTATATGGATTTCCTCTTGCAGAAATTATTGCGATATAAAGATTTACGTACCTTCTAACACATGGATCAATAAGTCCCGAGACTAACAATGGAAACAACATTTTTTTTGCAAAATTTTTTAATTCATCAACATAATCACCTTTTAGGGTGATACAATGGTTCCAACGTTTTTCCAATTTTTCAATGCCATGTTTATGAAAAAAATTATCTTTCGCTTCAAAATAAGCTTCAGTTTCAGCGATGACCTCCTTATTTGAGCCAACTCTTTTTCCCTGGAGCATTTTTTAAGATCAGTAAAGAGCCAGCAGTCACTTGGGAAAACCCTTTTTCATGCTCAATTTTTCATGAAGGATAGTAAATACACTTCCATATAGTATCTGTGTCATCTCAGCAATCTCACGGAGCTTCACTTTACGATCTTTCATTATAATTTGTGTCACTTCCCTCACATTTTCCGGTGTAACGGCTTCCACAGGTCTACCCGAGCGTTCCGCGTCATTTGTGTCGGTACGACCACGTTTAAACTCGGCGAACCACCAACAAATCGTTGCTTTTGATGGACAAGAGTCCGGATAACATTTTTCAATCCATTGTTTCGCTTGCACGGTGTTTTTACCCATTAAAAACGATGTTTTATCAAAACACGAAACTCGTTTTTTTTTCCATTTTTTCAACAAACTACAAAACGACTTTACTCCAACCTCGATAACTCAGCTGATTCTGGTCGGATACACTTAAAATTTTGACCCGTTTCAAGCAAAGGTTAGTACTCTAGAAAGACGTGGTTACTGGTATACTACGAGCGCCAGCTCTGCTTTAGTCTCGGGACTTATTGATCCATATATTATTAGTAATCCGGCAAAAAAGGAAACTTGAATTTAACACGCGAAAGGATATGGAATGTTGTCGTAAAACTGTTTATTTTTCCGGCAAACTGCTTTTGTAACAGAAAATATTTAGTTTTGTTTATTTTGTGTAGCGCAATCTAATACAAATGCATTGAAGCAGTGTTGCTAACTTTTTTTATTAGGGAATTAAAATCTACATTCATAAAATGTAAGCAATTTTCCATCAAACGTTGGTGAAAAATTGATCAAAACTGACATTTCATTCAAGATGTCAGACTTAACATTTATTTGAGAATAAATTATTGTGAAAAATGTTTGTGTTTTGTGTTTCTAGGGTATATACACAGTATAACTACAAAGAAACAAATGGATCGTTTTGAAAACGGACTCAAATGCAAAATTTATTCTATACAATGTCTGAAATATTTTTAAATGTGATCAAATTTGGTCTTGGAGTACAAACGTTAGGTTCAAGAATGATTTCTGCAAATCTACACTAAAAAAACAATACAAGCCCTGTATGCAGTGCTGTTACTTTCGCGCGCGAATTTGACATTTTTCTCATCTACTTGTATGTACGAGTTACGATGCGGACACGACTGGCAGCGCCATGCTATCAAAAAAGCATGTCGCTAATGATTTGGTCGGAAACATTATAGCTGAATATCTTGATAATATGATGTCTTCTATTGCTGTTATAAGACACGTACACGCTAATCGGAAAGTAAATCGATTTCAATTGGTAATATGAAGAATACATCGCAAGACTCCAGGTAATGTTGCACGATGCGATTGAATTTATTTTTAATTTGATTTGTGGTAGAAAAACATCAAACAGATTTTTAAATGGACTTTTTATTGCTATAATCTGATTTCGCATGATCGAATTTAAGGGCGAAATAAGAAAATTGTCGCATATTTTGATAACATCTAATAAGGAGACACTTGTCAACATTCACTTTGAAGAAGAATTCTGAAGTATTTGGCACTCGCTGAGCGTTATTCATACCAATAAAGGAAAAAAGTTTTCTAAATGTATACTCTTCTATCTGTCCCAGCAAACTTCGTCTTGCTTAAAATTTATCTTTGAATTTCAAAAACAGAATCGTTGAACACAATAACATATCATTCCAAATTTATTACTTCTTAAAATGATTTTTGAATCAGCACTTGTCATATTACAAACAAGCAATCCTACTTGAATCGAATTTTGTGACACCCTCGAATTTTGTGATGTTCGTAGATTGATTCCAAAACTTTGTAGCAGACGATTGACAAAGGAAAACCAATGAAAATTTGATTTTTCCCGTTCCAAGTTTTTTCACGCGCCTAATATGCCCTATCTGCTTTCCAATTTTCTTTCCTTTGACATAAACGTCGTATAGAAAATATTGAATACTTCAACTTTACCGAGTCATAACTTCGTTGTTAGCCAATCGATCTTTGAAATTTGTTCACCATTGGAAAGATGCTACTTCCATAAATAAAATGCACTGAAAAGAGAACGAAAAATAGGGTTGTCTACCCGAGGTTATAATGGAAACTGTGGATGGATGATCTAGGAGGGGGTGAGACTTTTTACAATGATCGTAAATATCTCGAAATTCAGAGCGATGACCTATATATTTTTACACATCATTCGATTGCTGGCGATACCAGCTGCAATTTTCGATCAACTACCATTCCTGCACGATCAAGGGAAAACATTGAAAAATCGATAAATTTATAAATATATATGAATTTTTCATTTTTTTCACATGTTTGTATATAACTCAAAAATTAAAGCGATGACATGTACATTTTTTTATTCAAAATATTGGAATCATTACCAGAAACAATGTACTGATGATCAAAGTTATATATCCGTTCAAGGGATCTCAAGAAATTTTGTACAAATACAGAAGATTTCTATTATTGGGAAGGTTTTGCCAAACAAAATCTAATCAAAACTTTTAAATTTTATGACATGTATTTGTTTATTATTTTAATTAGAAATTTATTATAAACAAAACTTACAAAAGAACTGAAACTTGGATTTTACTGAAAATTTTAAAAATTGATAACTACTAAAATTCGGATTTTGTTTTGGGTTTGCCGTGGACTCTTAAAGGATCGGTAGAAGATCGGAAATTTCAAAATTTCTTATATATATTGCGTGCCAACGTTTCTGCAAATCAAAGTGAAAATATTGGAATCCATGTAGAGACGTAGAATTATTTTTTTAATAATAAAATAAATTTTGTGACAACACAATAATTTTAAATTATTTCAATGACTTTCTACAATAAGAAATAGAACGTGAAATTATATGAATTCCATATACTAACCCATGGCAAAAGAAACCAACTACAATTGAAAAAAAAAAATTGCTAGATTTTTGTTTTACAAGCAATTAAAAACAAAAACATATACCTTAAATGTTCCGCTATCCTAAGATTGATGTCTTATAATCGATAGAATATTAAAATTTAAATATCGCAAACTTAGAATTATTTCGGAATGTATAGAATTCGAAAATTATTTGAATTTTCTATTAGTAAACAATTCAGAAAAAGTAGAATTCCGAGTTTAGCACAAAAAATCACACGAATTGAAGTAAAACCTGTTTTTATCCACCTAGTGGTGTAATGATGTCTTTCTGGTCGTCAAATGGTGAGATAACTAAGTCCTCACAAGTCCCTATCTCATGCCTCCCCGAGCGTCTATGATGACATTTGGTCAATAGAACGGCGTCGACTATTATTATTATTATTATTATTATTATTATTATTATTATTATTATTATTATTATTATTATTATTATTAGAGCGTAACTTACACTGCGACATTAACTGTTATATTGTATCATAGCATATTATTTCACATATTATCGTCTTACACTATTTTATGTTATTATATACTATGTTGTAAGGTATTATGCTGCATTGCATTATATCATATTATATTGTATTATATTATATTTTATTATATTATATTGTATTCTATTATATTATGTTATATTGCATTCATTTTGTTGTATTATATTATATTATATTATATGCTTTATTATGAGTAGTACTACGTACCTCTGCGCAAAATATAAATTTGTTTTCCTTATAAGTTATCATTTTTAAAGTAAATTTTAACTAAATATCAAGGTCGTCACAAGGTGAGCTTGGTCCTCACTGGTTCCTGTTTCATGCCTACACGTGTATCTGTGGTGACAATTGGTCGATGGAATGCGTTGATGGCAGAATGAAAGGATGAGAAATGACATATAAATTGAAGTAATATAATATCATAGCATATCGCAACATATCATTTTATTCATTCTATTATTTATTATATAATTCATTGTACTATATTATGTTGTTTTTTATTATTATTTTCGTTATTATATTTATTGTTATTATTATTAATTCGTCATCAATAATAATAACATATATTATTTTTATAGATGTGGATATTATTATTGTTATTAGAAGAGAAATATTCTACTTCCTGCAGTATTGCGAAGATGGAAGAGCATAACTGACACTCTACATTAACTGTTATTTTATATATTGATTTATAATATATTATATTGTATGACGTTGTATTATATTATATTAAATTAAAATATATTATGCTATATTATGTTATATCATATAATTTTGTAGTATTTAAGTATTATTATTATTATTATTATTATTATTATTATTATTAGTATTTCTATTGTTTCTATTAGTATTGTTTTTATGATTATTATTATTATTATTATTACTATCGTTACCATTATTATAATCTTTATCATTATCAGCTACATTTTCATTTCCATACTACACATTTCACTTTACACATATATTATTAAATTGTATCATATTATATTACGTCATATTTTGTGGTATTATATTATATTACATTGTACTATATTATACTATATTATGGTACAATGTTTGGTATTGTTTTATATAGTATTGTAATGCATTTTTTAATACACATTAAAAGTGTATTATATTGCATTGTGATGTATTACATTTTTATATTTTATGCATAATAATATTTTATTATGTTCAGTGTCGTATAGTGACCAAACTATATTATAATATATTATGGTATATTTTACTATATTATGTCACATAACATTATGATAATATTATATTCATCATAAAATATTATAGTAGACTATAATACACTGTACCATACGATTTTGCATCGTTTTATACTATATTATGTTTTATTGTATTATACTGCCGGAAATTATATTAAAGTGTATTATGTTACATTATATAATACTATGCTCAAGTACATTGTGAGGGAAGAGGAATGGGAGTGCATCAGGGTATCTTACAAGTGAATGACTGGATGAAGGAGTGAAATGTCAACCCGATTCACAGGGGAAAGCTGTGTGTTTTCCCCAGAAGGTCTGAAATGAGTAAGACGCACCCTTCTAACAAACAAACCATCAGGCAGGTTTAAGCTGGTACAGCGAATTCTTTTATTATATGGCCGGATGTTATTGCTGGAAGGCGCCGGGTCCTCAAAGCCCATTTTGGCCTTCTTAACAGCAGTAATATGAAAGTTATCTGATAATCAAATTCGGATCTACTGTAAGTCTACCTGTATCCACTGGTAATGCCTTGAACTGATGGTGGCTTCACACATACATACATACATACATACGTTTTGGTTGATTCCATTTATACACAATTTTCCGACGTTGTTCTGCTGAAAGTCCACGCATTTCGAAACAAACTAATGAAGAACGAATAAACAACTGTACAAGTGGTTAGAGAAGAGTGTAAATAACAGGACGCAGCCATAAAAATTGACAGATTCTGAACCATTGCAAAATGGTAGCGGTTTTTGGTTGTGACTATACTTTCTGACACAGTCTTTATATTGTTTAAAATCAATAAATTGATTTAATTATGTATTGCAATATTTATCTAAACTTTTTTGTCTTTCTTATGTAATTACTGTGAAAACCAACTTTTGAACATACGTTTGTACCATTGTACCATTCGATTCAGCTCGACGAGCTGAGAAAATGTCTGTGTGTATGTAACAAAAATGTGTACTCGATGTGCTCGGAGATGGCAGAACCGATTTTCACAAACTTAGATTAAAATGAAAGGTCTCTTTGTCCCACAGGTTGTTATTGAATTTTATCTGAATCGGACTTCCGCTTCGAAGTAATGGGGTAAAATGTGAAAAAAATAAAAAAGTGCAGTCGATTTTCTCAGAGACCGCTCACGCAATTTTCTTCCACTAAGATTCGGACCGTATAGTCCCATAAATGGCTATTGTATTTCATTTAAATCCTACTTCCGGTTCGAGAGCTACGGGGTAAACTGTGCAAAATGAATTATCGATTTTTTCAGAGAATACATGAATTTTCACAATCGTTGGTTCATATGAAAGGTCTTACAACCCCATATAACCCTACCATATTTCATCCGGATATAAATTTCGGTTCCGGAGTTACAGACTGATAGGTATAATACTCTCATTTTCAGGGGCGTGTTTTGCCACTCTCATATAGAAAGGCTATGCAATCCATGTGAAAACCATTTTTTTAACCAAGGCCCGGAGTGCCGAATGTAATATACCATTCGATTCAGCTCGACGAAGAAAATGTCTGTATGTGTCAGTATAAATGTATAAACATATGTATAAATCTTAGATGAATTCTCCTAGTTTGCAGAACTTTTTAGTTTGTGAGCATATAAACTCAATTCGGCAGTCCTGGTCTTCCATTTCCAATTTCAGAAGCACCTGAAGTAGCGAAAAACAGCTCCAAAAGTGGAACTCACTTCGATTTCTCAGCGATGTTTGAACCGATTTGCACAAATCTTGTTTTCAAATGCTACTGTGAAATTTTATCCGGATCCAACTCCCGGTTCCGCAATTACAGTAAAAAGTTGGTTAGAAACGGTACGTGCTGGCACGGAAGAAAAAAACATAACACGCCTTGACAAACGATGCACACACCGAAGCTGATTGCTTACTCACTTTTCTCAGATATACCAAGAAAATTATTCCTTGTATCCAGAACCTAGAATCGTGGTCCTTACCATTAATGTAATGTTGTTAATGCTTCAATTACTGTATTTGTATTGTCATCACAATCGTTCGTTTTTTTGCACACAATACTGTAATTATTTTAATAGTCCAATATGATTAAAATGATCCCTTGGTGGATTTTAGCATCCATCAGCTCCTCATGTATTAAAATTCGAAGAACGCAGAGTAGTTTCCAATTTTCGTCTAATACGTCAATGAAGATATTGCGTCAGGGTGCAATTATATTGTTGCCTAAGTGAAATTAAATGTCACCTCTTTATAGGGCACCAGCTTTCGTCAGTCTTAATTTCAAATTATAAGCATTTTTATTTTTTTACTTGTCATCCCTCTTCCGGCTCCATATAAAAACAGGTTCAAAAATTGTATCGTTGATTCGAAACGACACCCATGCTAATATAAAGATGTGTTCCACACAAAGTTGCCATGTTATTTTTTTTCCATGATCGAAAATTTATATCGATTTGTCTGTGTCTAACTATGTACAAGGAAATTTTGACCGAGCTTCATTTTCAGTGAACAAAAAAACAATGGTCTCAACACCTGTCGTCCAGAGGCCAAAAGCGTAAAGATCTGGTGAGATCTGACAAAACCTGGTGAAATATGTAAAATCTGGAAAAAAAATCTGGCATTTGTCAGATGAATCTGAAATAATGGCAACGCTGGTTCCACATCAACATTTTCATTGAATGTGTTACTTTCGGCAAGAAATGGATAAAACTCAAATAATTCTTTATGATGGTCTGTGGGACTGCAAAATGCCTTGAATTGCCATGTCCGATGGGATCTGTATTTAAGCAGAATTTGGATGGCACTTGGAGTGCACACTCGGTAAACTCGTCCGAAATTTGCCCTGGAATTCATTGTGATTTCCAATTGGATTCTAAATAAGATGAAATAATCGAATCCTGGTGGGATTAGTAGATGCATTTGGAACTCACAATGAATTCCGACTCGAATTCCGAATAACTTAACTTAGTAGCGGTGTTTACAAACACAGCGCTCCCATGAAGCTCTGACTACTTCCAGTGCGGCACATTGGAAACGCATATCGCTGTTAAAAAGTGTTTTCCCGATGAAGTTTCTTTACACCATTCTGCTGCTTGATTCATTCCAACAGTATTAGCTGGACTTTGGTTTTATGTGCGCCCTTCAGTTCTTCTGCTGCTCACATCATTCCAAAAGTGTAAGGTCTTCGGTGTTGCTCCCCCGTATGTCTTACCTCGACAACCGTTGCACAGAAAATAATTGGAAAAAGTTGAATGTTCATTTTGTATCCCGATACAGTTGTACAGCAGCAGATATTTTAAATTTGATGAGTATCTAACAGATTAGAAAAATGACATGCGAATGTAACTATGTAATAAAACCCGCGAAATTGTTACTACCCTGCATATGAAAACACATGAAGAGAAAGCCCAATCGACTAGAAGAACCAAACATGCTTTGGTTTACTTGGCCACTACAGCATTCACTTATAGCAGCTGTTTGGTTCTCTTCCTCAGAACGCATTCTGATTGGCAGAGCAATGAAATCAACAGCAGTAAGCATCAATTGCAAGCTATGCTACTCTCAGAAAGTGTCAAGGCAAATTTCAAATTTACAGTGTACATGACGAGGAAATTTTTAACAAATTGGTGAATACGTTTTTGTGTATATAACTCCTATTGTAAAAAAATGTTAGCAAAAGAGTAACGAGTGTTTTTAGGTATGCGTGAACCGATTTGTAAATTTTTTTTTCTTTGAAAGGGACCGTTATTTTTATATTTTATTCTTAAATATGTTTATTTTGGTGACATTTATGCAAAGGTTAAAATGTTGTTTGGTTGGTTAGTTTTTTGTGTTTTTCTGTTGGTGATACTTTCTCTTTTTCGTTAACCTATTATCATTTCATGACAGGACCAGGTATAGAAAATACAGAAATAAACGCGGGGAGTACTGCAACAGCACAGCAAGTGCAGATAGTACTGGAAAAAGTACAGAAAATAAATGAACCAGAGAAGACAGTACAAAAACAGGTACAGGAATACGCAGAGAAAGAACTGAAACAAGCACAGAAAAGACGGAAGATGCCTGAATAGATTCAGGAAGTACGTGAATAAGTACAGAAACACGAGCAGAAAGTATATAAAAAAGCACATGAAATACATAAACAAATACAGGTTCAGAATGTACAAGAATAAGAACTGAAGGTACAGGGAAAATGAGTACATAAAGAAGACCAAAAAGAACAGCTACAAGTACAAAATTTATAGGAACAAGTACAGAGAGAATCTGCACTGGAAAAGTAAGTGCAAATAGTACAAGAACAAATACAAAGTCTTGGAACAGGCACAGAGAGTACAGGAACAAATACAGGAAGGAGTGCAGAAAGTATACGAAAAAGTGCAGAGTATATGAATAAGTACATAAACTATAGTAACATATACAGAAAGTTTAGAAAAAAGCACAAGGAAAAAACGAAATGTACATAAATAGGTACAGAAAGTACAGAAACATGAACAGAGAGTATATAAACAGACATTATAGAAGCAGGTACAGGATGTTCAGGAGAAGATAGTGCAGAAAGTACAGTAACAAGTGCAGACTGTAAAGGAATAAGTGCAGAGAGGACAGGAACTGGTTCAGAAAGCGCAAATAATACTGCAACAAGTACAGAAAGTACAAGAATAAATAGAGCTTTCTTTGGAACAGGTACAGAGAGTATACGAACACATACAGAGAGGCTAGTAACAGGTACACAGAGTACAGGAAGAAGTACGGAAAGTACACGAATAAGTAGTAGTAGTAGTAGTAGAATACAGGAAGCAGTTCAGAGAGTACAGAAACAAGAACAGGTAATACAGGAGCAGGTACATGATGTACAGAAAAAGAAAGTTCAGAAAAATACAGTGAGTCTTGGACCAGGTACAGAGAGTATAGGAACAAGTACAGTAAGAAATACCGAAAGTTCACGAACAAGTGCAGAGAGTACAGGGACAGGTACAGACAGTTCACAAACAAGTGCATAAAATACAGGAACAAAAACATAAAGCAGAATGATCAAGTATAGCAACAGTAACACATTGTACAGGAACAAGTACAGAAAGTATAGCAACAAGTACAGAAAGTAAAGGAACATGTACAGAAACACATGCATGAAGTACAGTACCAAGCCTGGAGAGTACACGAACAATTACAGAAAGTACTGGAACAAGTGCAGAGAGTACTGGAACTGGTACAGGAAGGTCATATAGTACAGGAACAATTACAGAAAGAATAGATGCGGAAAGCACGTAAACATGCGCAAAAAGTACAGCAATAAGTACAGAAAGTGCAGGAACAAGTACAGAAAAAAAAATTATTGCAAATGTTATCGAGGTAACCTTTTGACCGGCAAATTATCTCAACAAAGTTCGAAGGCAATTGTTGTTTTTTTCTTGGAATGACTGGGTGGGAACAAAATATTAGAGAAGTCAAATGCACGAGAAACTCACAGAAAAGATGATATTTTGGAAAAAAGATACGGTCAGAGACAAGGCTCGAACCTACGTGCTTAGGCAATCCGTTTATACGCGCTACCATTTCGCCACTCTAAGCATTGTTGTATACACGGCTCTACCACCCGATTGGGTTTGGTAAAGCGTAAATTGAACATGGTCTAAATCCTAGCCGCCTCACGACCGGTATCATACATCCAAACATCCTTTCTGTTCATCAGACAACAAACACTAGTCTTCCCGCTTTATACATATTCTTCCGCTCAAGCACTGGGTAGGAGAGCATATTTATAATAACTACCCCGGTAACCAATAAGCGCATAATAATGCTACATGATGAATTTCAATCGCACTTGAGACTGAAATAAGGCCGACTTTGGCTAAATATACGGCTTTTCATAGATAATGCTAATTTAGGGCCGGGTGTGCATTCCGAAAGTTGAATTCTGATTGATTTACAACAGATGAGGTTTCAGATTGCAGATATCGAGCTATAAGCAATTTTGGTGCTCATAAAAGGCTGTTTTAATGCCATTTTTAGTGCTTACTGGTTACCTGGGTAGTTGCCTTCTTCATTCTGCCAGTCGCTGGCAGGTTATCGTTTCTCATTCATTTGGCTTCTAGAATATATGTTCCCACTAAAGAATTATTGAAGGAAATACCAAAATTTTCAATGAAAAAAAAAACTTATATCGTTGAAAATAGAAATTTAGCTGTTTTGTGCTCTTATAATTTCGGCAGATATCTTGAACGATTATTATGAAGATCGAATTGACTCAAAGTGGTACTATCTGACAGGGGATCGAATATTTACCAAGTAAAATAACATAAAACAATGTCATGTTTCCTATAATGTTTCTGTTATTCACATTTCTTCAAGAACCAGAGTAATACCGACCACGTTCATTAAAACCTGCGTTTAACAAGCCTGTCGCTTTCTTACACTAGACAAGTGTGAAATACGAAGGGAATGGTTAACGGAAAACGCCACCGTATGTCATTAATAACAATTCTGAAATCGGTTACAGTTAGCAATACGTCAATTAACAACCCTTCATAGTGAGCTCAGAATTAACTATAGCTGACAGTGTGTGCAATCTGTTACTCATACTCGAACTACTACTTTCATAATTCATCAATCTTTGCCAACCGCGCCAGTGATCTCATCATTTACTATGGAAGGTGACAACGATTTATTATAATTTTTGAAACAGCACCCACTAGCTTATAGTCCGAGGGCAGAAAAACTGCAAACAGAGACTTTCGAGTCGCATGTCATCCGTCGTCAACTTCAGCTGGAAAGCAGCGAGTAAATTGACAAGTTGAAACACGCTCGCTCACTTGGTCCGATGTCCTGTTAGTCTGCGCACTTCGAACGGAGGAGCATTGCTCAATCCCGCGGGTTTCGCAGAAGCCGTACGGACCTGTCCCAAGATCGGACAAATACCGCGCAGTAATAAATTTATACTCGCATTATATTTTATCTGTCAGCGACGTACACTTTTTTGTTTGTTTGTTATTATTTATAACCGTCACTTTACCATTCGATGTGACAAATTGACGGTCGGGCGTCAGGATGATGGATGATGGACAAGGACTGCGGGTTTGCTGTTCGCGGCCCAACGACTTTGACGGTTTGCTGCATCGCGGGAAGAAATAAAATCAATAAACCGACCGACCCCGGTGTGAGCGACCGGGTAAGTTCGTGTTGTCACATGTAATCAATTCAAAGATCTTCATGAGAGATTTTGATTTCACTTCTACAGCAGCAGCAGCAGCAACAGTCGTAATCATGGAACAGAGCTGGTCCAGTCTGATCATTCTTTGAGTGATGACTTTCAAGCATAACCACCGTGGCGTGACATATTTTTTTATTTACCGATGGATTCTACCTGATTTTACTTATTTTATACAATAAAAATTCTACATTTTTTCTAATCTTTTGTTTCACAGCTCGGCCATCAAAAAGACATTATTTACCGGTCAACGCTCAAGTACTGAACCCGTGTTAATTTCAACGCCACCGTGGAAGAATCTCCACTTCACCGAGGAGTGGAATTGAACGACAGAAAATATTTACTTTTGCACCACTTGATCTCCGGCAGTGCCAGCGTAGTGCAGTGGCGGCGCATCCGATGCAATGTTTGCCCATCACCTGCCCGGTGCTCCGTGACAACCATGACGACGAACGTTGTTTGCCGGAACGATCACTTTTCGGACAGTCCAGAGACCACACACGTCGATCGACAGTACAGTTAGTTATTCGCGGTGCGCACCGTGACCAGTGACAAGTGACTTCCCGGAACATTTACTCAAATGCAGAAATAGTTGACTCACCTGAAAATAGATGGAAAAAGACAAAAACTCGTTAATCATTTTTCAGTCGAAGGGCGATGAAATTGTGCGTTGATGATTTTAGTGATGAATTGAGGAAGTCACTTTTATTTGCATCCAAGTCAAGTACTCGACTCGGCTCATTGAATCGGACAGCGAGCATGTTTCGTTGAGTTGTAGAAATAAGCCAATGATGGGAAAGTAAACTTTGGGAAGCATAAGTAGTAGATGAGCTGAGCTGGGACAGGCCGCTCATTTCCGTGTGAGAACCCCGTCGGTCGATCCCTTCCTGCTTATCCGATCATTCATCCAGCAAACCATGCAATCAGTCAGTCAGTCAGTCATTCCAGTACGCAATATATCACCCACGTTGAATTAAGTGTTTTTTTTTCAATGTTTGATTTACGTATTTAATTACTTTTAACGGAATAATTAACTTTTTCGCTTTGTCTTGTATGGCTTACTCGATTGTAAATAAACAGATGAGATTTATGACGCTGGCTGAGTGCAGACAGTGGACTTTGGTCAATCGAGCGGAAGAATAATCTAATCTGCGAACGGTAACTTGGTGTGCTTTTTTGGAAAAAGAAAACCATGAACAGTAGAGAGGATTGAGGTTCTGGCACCTCGTGATCGTCAATGACAGTTTTTGTCCCTTTAATTGGACTTTAGCAGCAGTAGGCACGTTTATTGGTATCGACAAAGTGTTAGGATCTTTAATATTTTCAAATACTGTCATGAGCTCTGGAATTTTTGATTTAATTAACGATGAAGTTTGTAGAGAAACCGAGATACTGATATACGCTTGTGAAATATTAACACTAAACAATCCAACGCTCACTGCACTGCTAAAAAACAAGCGTTTTCTTCATACTTTTAAGAAAAAATACGGATAGATTTATTCGTCAATATTCCGGGCGTTTCCCGACTGGAAAGCTAGCAACGAAGGCCATCCCGTTCATACGCACAGAGGTGTAGAGACACAGAGGTGCCATCGCATAAAGGTGCGAAGACGAAGGGGTGCAAAGGCACAGAGGTGCTAAAGCAACCCACTGCTGATCTACAAGGCTACAAGGTAGATTTAATTTAATTTATTTTTTTTATTTCTCTTATATTTGAAATTTTATTAAACATAAGTTTTCATTTTGATATTATTAATTTACAAAAAAAAAACTGTTAATGTAATGGAAGATCATCCGAGTCCGATTCCGGATACTGGTAAGAGTTTGAATACTTCGAGGGCTAAACATTATCCACAGGGCACCACTGGGCCATGGATAGTCTATCTTCGAAAAAAAGAAAAGATTTTAAATTTGATGCAAATTACAAAGGATTTGACATCACATTTCTCTGAAGTTAAAGAAATATGTAAAGTTAATAGAGATAAAATTCGAGTTGTTGTCAACGACTTGAAACAGGCAAACGATATTGTAACCTGTAAATTATTTGCTGTTGAATATAGAGTTTACATTCCATCAAAGGAGGTGAAAATTGACGCAAGTCTGACATCCGTTGATTTACATAAAAATGGAGTTGGTCGTTTTAAAAACTCCATGCTTGAGGGAGTTAAGATACTCGAGTGCAAGCAATTGTACTCAGCATTTATTGTCGATGGCAAAAAGTCTTATCGTCCCTCAGATTCGTTTCGCGTAACATTTGCCGGATTTGCTTTGCGTAGCCATGTCTACATCGATAAAATTCGTCTTCCTGTTCGGTCTTTTTGTACCGCATGTTATGAATTGCACGAACTGTAAAAAATTCGGACATACAGCTATTTATTGTAGTAATAAATCTAAATGCATAAAATATCAAGGGCCTCATAAGGATGATCTTTGCGATAAAGATATTGAAAAATGTGTTTATTGTGGGAAGAGTCCTCATGATGATCTTTCAGTATGCGCTGCATTTAAGTTGCGTAAAGACAAAATGAAGCCTGCTTTAAAAGCACGGTCTAAGCGCACATATGCAGAAATGCTTAAAACGATCATTTATGTCCCACCTTTGGAAACCGAAAACGGTTTTTCAAATCTTGCGGAGCCAGAGGAATCTGACTCTGACGGAAATAGTGAAGATACCTCGTTTGTCTCTCCTCAAGGGTCTGTTAAGAGGAGATTAACAAACCACAAAATACCAAAAAAGACACCTAAAATTATACCTTCAAAAAAAGATACCCGTGTTAAATCTAAAAAGCCAATTTTAAAACCAAAAACAGTGCCTCCTGGTTTGTCAAATTCACAAACCAATCCAGGAACTAGCACAAGAAAAGACAATAATCCAGTGGGCTCCATTTCACATTCACCAACAGGATTACTGAAATTTTCGGAAATTGTAGAATGGATTCTCGCTGCATTCAATATTTCTGAACCTCTAAAGACCATCATAACAGCATTCCTTCCAATAGCTAGAACTTTTTTGAAACAGTTATCAGCTCAATGGCCAGCTCTCTCAGGTTTTGTATCTTTTGATGGATAATTTATTACCCGCCGCAAATGATACAATCACTGTTCTGCAGTGGAATTGTCGAAGCATCACGTCAAAACTTGATTCATTTAAAGTTTTGTTGCATAGTCAAAAATGTGATGTATTTGCTTTGTGCGAAACATG
Source organism: Malaya genurostris (assembly GCF_030247185.1). NCBI lineage: Eukaryota > Metazoa > Arthropoda > Insecta > Diptera > Culicidae > Malaya > Malaya genurostris. The sequence continues at coordinate 294,518,081 of NC_080571.1, forward strand.
GCTTACATCAAACATAGCCTCAAATTCTAATGACTTTAACATAATACGTCTCGATAGAGACTCTCCGTATGGTGGAGTGCTTTTGGGAATTAAGAAATGCTATTCCTTTTATAGATTAAACATCCCTTCAACTTCTAGTATAGAATTTTTTGCTTGCCAAATAAACATTAAAGGAAAAGATATTTGTATAGCTTCGGTTTATATTCCTCCAAAAGCACAAGTTGGACAGCGACAGCTTAATGAAATGGTTGAAACCCTTCCTGCTCAACGATTGATTCTGGGAGATTTCAATTCGCACGGAATGATGTGGGGTTCCGTTCACAACGATAGCAGATCATCATCTAATATATAATAATTGCGACAATTTTAGCATGATGGTACTAAATATAGGTAGCATGACACGGATCCCAAGACCTCCTGCACGTGCTCAAGATTCATATCTTTGCTCGACTTCAATTCGACTAGATTGCACCTGGAAAGTATTTCCTGATTTACACGGTAGCGATCATTTACCAATCACCATCTCAATTAGCAGTAACAAAGGCATTGCTAATTCTGTTAATATGCCATATGATTTGACAAAAAATATTATATTAATTCCAAAGTAATATGTCAAGTATCTTAAATTCAATGGAAGAGCTCCCACCACTTGAAGAATATGACTTCCTCGTTTGTTCGATTCTGGAGGCCGCAGAACAAGCCCAAACCAAACGATTTCTTGGTCCATCGTCTAACAGAAGGCCTCCAAACCCTTGGTGAAACAAAGAGTGCTCAGATGCTAAGCACGCGAAACAAAATGCTTTCAAGACGTTTTTAAAACGAGGAGGAGGAACTCCTCAGAATTTAGAAAACTTCTTGACTTTAGAAACCAAGTACAAGAGCATACTTCGGGCCAAGAAATGTAGCTTTTGAAGACATTTTGTGGAAGGTTTGTCAAGAGAAACCTCAATGAGCACTCTTTGGAATACGACCAGACGAATAAGGAATCGTAACGTAGGAAATGAGAGTGAGGAATACTCGAACCGATGGATATTTTTTTTTGCGAGGAAAGTTTTTCCAGATTCTGTTCCTACGCATAGCATTATTAGGGAATCTTTTCCAAATAATGGTTCCATTGATAGCCCCTTTTCAATGATGGAATTTTCCATAGCACTCATGTCTTGTAACAATAACGCTCCTGGGTTGGACAGAATTAAATTCAACTTAGTGAAGAATCTGTCCGACCTCGCAAAAAGACGTTTGTTGGAATTTGAAATTCGACACATACAATGAGTCTTGAAGTTCTGGCGGGAGTTCTTCCATTAAAAGATCATTTTTGGGAGCTTTCATCTCGACTGCTAATAAGATGTGAGGTACTGAATCCCCTGGTTATTAATAACTTCGAAAGGCTAGTTGAGCTTCAATCTCAAACAAGATTCATGACAGTATATTTTAACCATATGTCATAAGAAATCAATCCTTCAAGATATATTCCTATCCGTGTCGGCCTCCTAAATGTCCCTGACTCAACTTTATTTTTCGACACATCCATGCAGCGCGAAGTCCATGGAATCCCGGAACACCTACGCTCGATGGAAATCCCAAAAATATTTACAAGTAAGTTCAGGCATATTGACTCTGAGAAAATATTTTACACGGACGGATCACGAATTGAAGAGGCTACTGGGTTTGGTATATTCAACAATAATGTTTCGGTCTCATTTAGGCTTCAAGAACCTGCATCTGTTTATATAGCAGAGTTAGCAGCAGTTCATTAGTTCTGAGTGCAGTTGAAGCCTTTCGCTCAAACGCTGCTGGCAAAAATCAACCTTTTTTTTTGGCAAAATAAAACAGTGCCTTAACGACATATTGAACAATAATTATCAATTCACAATAGTTTGGGTCCCGGCTCATTGCTCCATTCCAGGCAATGAAAGAGCCGATATTTTAGCCAAACGTGGTGCTATTGAGGGTAAAATTTATGAGAGACCGATTGCTTTCAACGAATTCTATGTCACGTCTCGCCAAAGAAGACTTGCCAGCTGGCAAGCTTCGTGGGATAAAGATGATCTGGGTCGGTGGATGCATTCAATTATTCCTAAAATATCGACAAAGGCATGGTTCAGGGGACTGGATGTGAGTAGGGATTTCATTCGTGTGAAGTCCAGACTCATGTGCAATCACTACACGTTAGATGCACATCTCCTTTAAGTTGGACTTTCCGAGACTAATCATTGTGCTTGTGGCGAAGGTTACCGCGATATTCACCATGTTGTTTGGACATGCGTGGAGTGTCGTGATGTCAGATCTCAACTATTGAATTCCTTGCGAACTCAAGGTAGACTATCCAATCCAAAAAAAGCTCGCGACATTCTTGCTTGTCGTGACGTTCCTTACATGAAGCTTCTTTATTATTTCATTAAGTCCATTGGAGTTCCAATTTAAGTCTTATTTTATGTTAGACTGTTTTCTATTCCATGAGTTAAACCAATAGCCAGCTATCTTATATTAAATAAAAGTGATGAACTGATACAAACAAACCTGAAAAAGTTATAAGATCATGTACAAAATAAATGGTTTTCCTTCTAATGTAATTTATAATAGCAACTCGTTTGATAAAAACAGTGTTTAGATTAACTTATGAATACCAACATATAAATATGATATTCGAAATGTATTAGGTTTAAAGTACTATGTATTGTGGATGCCACGGCGAAGAAAAACTTATGTATATTGCCTATGAAATAAACGTATTCATGGAAAAAAGACCCCTTTCTCTGCATACCATTCTTGAACGAATTTGCTGTAATGACAGCTTGCCAAATCTGGCCAAAACATAACGGGATGGTCGTGGGATCGAATGAACGGCAAAATTCGTTTTTGGAGACACTCTTTTTATTATAGTTCCGCTGTCATCGTCTTATTTGTAACGAAAACTTTCGTTTTTTTCCACAGCTGCAAATGCCCTGCCAAATCATAAATTTTCTTGCAAATTTGTCGGCAAAACAAATTTGAATTTGGCTGCAACATCCCCTCAAGCCGTTGCCAAGTAAACTTTTTGACCTTGGATTTGCCCGAAGTCAGCCTTGACATAGGTTTCATCGTCCATCAGAAGACACCCGTCGAACTTGGTCAGCACCTGGTCATATAGTTTCCTAGCACGAATTTTGACCACACTATTCTGTTTTATAGTTCGATTTGGCTGTTTGCTAGCTCGATACGACTTCATTCCTTCCCAGAGTCGAGTTCTCCTCACGTTACATCTTCAAAATCTTACCACGCAGTTTCCGGTCGACAGTTCCACTCCGACGATTGGCCTGAGGCTTTCGAATCGTAGTCAATGTTTTTTTTATACCGTTTGATAACGCGCCATACGGTATTTCTGGACAATTTGAGCTGTTTAGCTAGCCTAGATGCAGACCACAATGGATTTTCCAAATAACTGTGCCCAATTTTTTCCCTTCTTTCGGCTTCCATGTTGATTGTTTACAAAATACAGTCGATTTGCGGAATGTCAAAAATCATATGTGAAGCTGACAACATTCCCGACACGTGGGCGCCAAAAACTTCCAAATCCGTCCACCAGGAGCGCCACAATATGAGCAAAAGTTTGTTCCAATTCTAAATGAAGCAAGCTTTAAGCAGTCATTTTGAATGCACTTCTCTTCTATTATTTATTTCCTGCATGAACATCTAATCAATTTTTCTTAAAACTTAGATTACTAATCCTTCTTCTAAGCATAGTTTGTCAAATCGAACTAAGAGTCACCACAGAACCAATCATGTTTTACACGTCATGGACAATAGAAATGGCCATCATTCCCCGGGGGTTTCAATTCTAAACCGAAAACATGTAACCACAAGACGGCTCCTTATGGAAACCTTGGTGAAATAGAGGTACAGTACGCAACTTCAGCCACTGACTGTCACGGCGACCGACGGTGACAGACGTAAACGGCTCATTGCACCTCGTGAAAACACGCGTGACCGTTAGGGTGGACCGAAAGACAGATTCCCGTTTCAAGCAAAGTTTTTCGTTCCGATTTCAGCTGCGATGCTATTCAATTAATTTCTTTTTGGCTCCCTTTAAAATCTTCTAACATCTATCGATCTTTTGATTCCAAAGTTTTGCGGTACAATTTTTAATCTGACCAATTGATTTTTCTTCCTACCCTAGTAACCATCGGATCGGGCAGGCATCGCCATCTCGTACGACACCACGTACTTCACTTGACCGTTGATGGATGCATGTTACAACGGTAAGGATATGTAGGCAATTTGCTGATCCAAATTCTATGTATCGAGCCAACGGGATAATTTATTGATTATCTGAGATTGTGTTAGCCTCTCCAAACTCAAGCGCAATCGAGTCTGATTGAAATAAGCACCGGGCGGATCCGTGTGAGCTCCAAGGGGCCAGCTGTCAACGAGGCGCGCGCGTGTTCCTGTTAGTTCGTTGCGCCTCCGAGGACCAGGCTTGGTGATTTATCTAATTGAATATTGAAGGAATGCTCTAGGGATCACTGCAGGAGGGCGCGTGATTTGCATTACCGGGATTGTTTCCAGGTAAATTTATGCACTTCGTAAACTGCGACATGAATGTAATCAAATGAATTTCAATCACTTTTTCAACCCTTCAAGTTCGATTAGCATTGACAGGAATGATTTAACTCGGTTGTGTCTTGAATTCCATGTGACATACCAAGTTCCGTTGAGAACCTTCCCGATCCATAACCCGCTCACCAGTTTACCTTCAGCAGCAAACCAAACGTAGTGAAGATCAATTAACTCAAGCGACAGCAGCAATGGCGGTGACGACAACGACAGCGACGTCAGTTCGACCGGTCGAATCGACACCGCCGTAGCAAACACAAACTCTGATTTACCTTTGGAAAATCGTGCCGCACCTGTCCGTAAATCAATCACGCGTGATGAATGTGCTCAATTGCAAATGGACTTGTTCTGGAGACTGACTTTACTGCCATCATGGGACGTTTAACAGTCTCCGGCTGCCCGCCCGGTGAGTGATGCTGGTTGACATCATCCGAATTTAAATACGTACACTACTCAATCAACCAACAACCAAATTACTGCTCGTTTCCTGCTTGTGGGCCGTTAATCTGCTGCCGAGGAGATGCGTGCTACTTTTGCGGAATTTGTATAAAACATGACGGAAAATTACCGAATGCATGTTAGGAAAGAAACAATAATTAAATAAGAATATCAGTTTGGAGTCGAGCAAACGGTTTTCCATGCTGAATACGAGTGCAATGGTTGGAATCTTACTCGGAGTTTGCGAAATCTGATGATCATAGCTTAAAGTACTGACCAGAATAACCAACCACCTTTTACAGTTAATTGCGTGATTTCTGGCAGTTTCATCACAGATAGAGTACCCGATGTGTTGCCTAGAACTAAATATAGGCCATGAAGTGAAGAATGGAATAACGAGAAATTATAATTCTTCGGGAGATGTTCAAAACAAATATATTTTGTTATTTAAGCCTGGCCAGAATAGCACACATTGAATTAATAACTCTATGTTTACAAAGAAAACATACAATTCATCAACCCGTGCGGAAAAATTTCAGGAAAGGGCATAGTAAATTTTTATACTGTTAGCTATATTTGGAAAAAATATTAACAACGCGGTTTTGTAACCGAGAAATCCGGTCGTGGAAGGAAACGCTCTACAAAACCTAGACAGGACATTCGTATCGTAAGTGAAGTTCTTAAAAATTTGAAATTGAAAAAAAAACCTGTTTTGCAAAATTAAAAAAACCTGTTTTGCAAGAACAGTGCGGCGACGATTGCAAGAACACGAATTCGAAAATAAATTTGCAGTGTGTCTGCCTTTTATTAGTATGCGGAAAAAAATTCAAACGGATGGCGTTTGCAAACAGAAAACGTGCTTAATCCACCTAGCAGTGAGATGATACCTTCTTTTATCAATCAGCATTTTTTTTTCGCGTGAACGTTCTCCGTTGTATTTAGTTTTCATGAAATTATTTTAAAGGCCATCGTTTTAAATGAATTGTAATTGAAATGTTGGAACTGCAAGACGAATCGAGCATAGAACTTGTATGAAACGTGTGCCAATCGATTTAGCATTCCATGAGAAGAAGAAATGAGTTCTTCTTTAAAGGTTTTGTCGTTATTTATGGTACTTCCAAAAAATGTATTAAGAGACCATCATAAATAAAAATAGTTCGTTTGTCCATGAATTAGTATGACGAATAAATTGAAATAGTTTTGATCCCAACTTTGAAGATTTTTTGGTATCGTCATTTTCTATGACTTTTCAAATTGCATATATAATCACCGCAACGTTGTTAAATTCGACTGATTTTCTGATTCTTTTCAGTGAGAATAAAAAAAAAAGAATCACCGAAAAGAATCAACAAAACAGCAGAATTTAAATTTAAATTTATCTTCTATGACGGTTTGAATATTAAAAACGCATCACCCTGTAATTTCAAAATTGGAAGTCTGAATCAGATAAAATTCAACAATTTTTTTGGACCATAAGTTTAATATTACAATAAGAGAGAGTAGGCATCAGTGGGAGGACGATGCGGTACCTAAGTTTTGCTCTAAAAATGTTTAATTTCAATGTGTATCAAACAACTTCGAGTAAAGTTAGCTTCAGTGATAGTGCAGCTGTGGCAAGTGTGTGTTGAAAGTGTTATTTATTGAATAATGCTGATTTGTGAAACTAAAAAATGCTCAAGCGACGGATAGTGCGAATTTTACCGCCCAAAGTAAAGCCACGTCAACCGATCGAGGCGCCGTCTGCATATCATTGTCGGTGTTATCAGATTTGAATGGAATGTGAAAATTTATCGGGTGATTCAAGCGGAAAATCTAAAACTGCAGCAAGCCCATCTGCGATTGTTCATTTTATTTTTTCTGTTCTGATGTGCCATCTCGCGTTGTTTCCAGCAATGGAAATAGGAGAAGCAGGATACTGATGATATTTCACATTTTTCTTATTTACAATGTCTTATTATATTTCATCTTACTAAAAATTGAGCTAGGCTAAACTCCGTCGATTATTCGGGGAACGTTTGATCAATGAATCTATTTTTATGCGGATTAAAGGCGAAGTTTAAGACGCGCACGTGAAGTTTATAACCGTGCAGGTGTTTCTCGCGACTGTGCTTAACTAGAACGTATGTAAATATAGTTTAGATTGCGAGGAAGATTCATTTGGTATTTAATTATTTTGGTTAGGGAGTAGATATCGAAATTGCTTTGTATCGCGTAAGGCGTATTGTCCGATTGATAATGATCGAGAGATATCTTGCCAGTATTAAGGCTGTCTATTGAGAAGAAAAAAACAAAGCACAATGAATGTATGAATTGTTAGAGAACCTCCCGATAGCCGGTTGTTCGTAGTTTTACAAGTTTCGGAAGAAATTTCGTATTAATACAAAAATGCTATGAAATTGTAACGTATTCTCGGTAACCGGCTACCCAGAGCAATAAACACATGATAATATTATATACTATGAGACATTTACCAACAAACAACCCCTTCCTATTATGCATGTGGAAATGCAGAAGATTCCTCGAGCAGTAGCAACATGAATTGAAATAACAATCCTTCCTTCCCAAGAAGATCTGCATTCGGACGTGACCGGCGTCGGTATTGATCAGCGTGCAGGAATCAATGCAGTTTACACAGTGTGAACCTACGTGCTATTCTCAAGCAAGTTGTTTCATAAAAACATTTTGCAAGCTAAATTGGTTCTGATCTATATTGGAGTAGTAACACACGGGAGGTTTCTACTGCTAATGTTAATGCTACATTTCTTGGAAACCCTTACAATATGAGTATTTTCGGAACGAGTTTTATGAAAAGGAGCCGAAAAACAATCCAAGATTACGGCTGCTGGTTTATTGATATTTCTTTACAACCTTTATAATATAAGTAATTTATGAAACGGCTTGAAGAACAGATTCCGGAAAGTTTGATTTGAGTTCGTTACGAATTCAAAGATGATGACCGGTTTATTGATATTCCATGATAACCTTCACGTGTGAGTATTTTTGGAACGGATTTGAAAACCAGATGCTGGAAAATCTTTTCGACTTGACTTCTTTTCGATTTGACTTCAATTTTTCGTTGAAGTCAAATCCGTAGATTTGGTTTCAAGTGTACTAGTACATTTACATAAACTTAACAGCCTTAGAGCAACTTCAGCAGCTAGAAGTTCTATATGGAAGATCTATAATAGTACAGAAACTGGAACAAATGTATCCCCAGCAAGCCGTTCTAGTTTTATTTATTCGACCAGTTCTTCTGTCGAATTTAAAACTGGTCTACGATGCCGTTCTATTTTTTGTATATTTTGTTACCGTCGAGGTTTCGGCACTTGTTTTCTTTATATTTCTTTTCTGATGATCCTCATGTAACACGAATGTGATGTAAATATAAAATTTAAATAATTTAACTAGGACTAGGAAACGAATTAAAAATAATTAAAGTAAAAATATAACAGGAATATACACGCTAGAAATAAGGCTAGATAAAATTAAATATATGTACAAAATCAATACACCTGAACACGATACACCCCTGATGTTGCCCCAACAGAAACGTAGTGTCGCGATTGTGGGAAGACAAGGCAGAGAATATTACAAAAGAGATAAAAAAGGGAAAAAGGAAAAGGCTACTGGGTCTGAGAATTTAGGATAGGTCTATTTCAGTTCAACCATTAAACGAACTACATCGATTTTTGGTAAGACCGTTTAAATCGACAATTAGTCCACCGACAGTTAGTCCAGATCATCAGCAAGTTTGTCGATAGAACGAATCAGGTATTTACTGAACAACCAAACCTCTCGAAAAATTCGTAAGACCTAAACCCAGTAGCAATCTAACCTTTCTCCCTCCATTTTGGAATTCGCATAGGACCCGATAGTTTCGGCTGAGTGCCCAGATATATCCACCGCTAGAACATCGAGACGAACCGTCTCGCAGGCAGGAATCCATCACAGCGGACCCGTGAATGTCCCGCTAATGCATCCGATCTTGGATGAAAGCCGAACTTGCCGCCGCAAAACCCAGTAGCAGTACGGACACCTCGCCTAGCAGACCAGACACGTGAGAATTTCTCTAGTCTAGCAACGACAGATCCAGCTCACTGGATCACCGACATCACCGTAGAGCACACAAGCGGTGACGACCGCCCCAACACCTCGTAGAGCACGCGTTCACCACCCCGGAACGGAAGCAACATCAGGAATCTCCCTCGCCGGCCGGCCTTCTACTACTACACACACACACACACACGAGTAAAATTGTAAGTAGGTTAAGGAATAAAAACGGAAATTAAAAGGTTACTACGTTCTTTTAATCAGCATCCTCTTGTTAACGCCGACCCTGAGAGCAAAAGTGCTGCTCACGATCGAGCTAGTGGCCCTGAAAAGAAGGCTGTTGCAAAGCCTACCCTCACTAGATCCCCGTGGCTGTGACCAGGGATCGAGGTTTTTCCACTGATCACCCCTCAGGTGGTAGAAATAACAATTTGAAACACGAGTAAAAAACTGCTGGGGTTGCCAGTTTTTCTTGTTATAAAATCCAGATTCAAATTTTGTAACTGACATAAATTATGCATCTAGAACTAGAACACTACTGAATATGCCCTTAAGCTCTAATCCACAAAGGCAGGCTTCCAATAATGACAGATCGATGGCTAATAGATGCATGATTCCAATTTTAATTGGACAAGCAAAAAGAATATGCAGACGATGTAACAATATTTAATTATTTTCCTTTTAAATCAAGAGATATAATGTCAGATCAGGAGATTTCTTGTAAAGTAATGCTAAATCCGTAGATTTCATATGATTCATCCGTAGATCCGTAGAAAAGACAGAAATCCGTCGATCTACGAATAAATCCGTAGGGTTGACCACTGTTTGGGGTCGTTCTTAAATCCAAACCAGCGACTTCCGGTTTAATGATAATCCGTGAAAACTCTTATAATATGAGTAAGGGTTTCCAAAAAAAGTACAGGTGTGTAATGTCAGAGACATAACTGGATGTCGTGAATACGAATAATACTTTAGAATATAAATTAGTTGATCGATAGTCCCGGGTTGGCGGTTCAATGCATAGGATCCTGGTCTTACAAGCCAATTGTCGTATGTTCGAGCCCCGACCTGGAAGGATTCTTAGCGTTAGTAGGATCCATAATACTAGCCATGCCATGATTCTGTACACTAAGAATCGGCTGCGAAGTCTGTTGAAACAGAAAGGCCAAATTCCACCAAAGGAATGTAATGCAAAGACTTTGCTTTTATCGATAGTGTGATTTGTGCAAGTTTTGCCCTTCTACACTACTAGTATTTAAAACGATTCACCTAAACTACAGTACAGAATAGTTACATTAAACATTCTGACACACAAATATTACGAAATAACCAGTAAAGTTCCTTATGATAAAATAATGGTGGTTCTGAAAAGAACCTTTTATAAAGGCGTTCGTGATGGAGGGTGACGAGTTTAGTTAAAATTCCGATGGATACCATTGAACTCCGATGGATACCGCTGACTTCCGTCTTCTATTTCCAGTATGACCTGTTGTCCGTGAATGCGAAACTGATATGTGTTTTGTTGTAGTCTCCTGCTTCTTCCGCTTGCGGTAACAAGCTTTGTATTTCGCTTGGAGATTCCTCTATCGCACCATAATCAACACGATGACAACGACAGCCAAATTCGGAATGAATGGCTATGAGCCGGTGCTATGCATTTTATATAGCAAATCTGCAGAAAGTTTACTACAAACTAAAACTGGTTGAAAAATGAACCGTATACAGAAGGGTGAAGTAAATTTCTTTGAGTATAAAGTTATGGTTCTAAATGGCACCTTAGAGAATTTTGATGACGATTAGTTCATTTCGGATTTCAATATTTTAGTAAAAGATACTATCAAAATGCTGTACGGGATTAATTTCTAGCATCCCAGAAGATTCAAATGGTATAATTTTCTAAAACATTAAACACTGATTAGATATAAACGATTTTAAACACTGTTGCGAATTTAGAACTGTGAAAATTGCAAAAAACTGATCAAATTATCTAAGATTTGTACTACACTGATAATTTTAATTTTCGATTTACAAAGAAGCAATCTTTATAGTTCTTTAGATAACATTTAGAGCCATTAGAAGGGCTGATTTTGCAGAGTGTTCCACATTGTTGTCCATTTTCCGTTGTATTTTACTCTAATGCAAACGACCACCAACAGGATGATCTTCTTCGAAGGAAACTGCCTCTGCGACCTGACGACCGAAGTACCAATGAAAGCACGACCTAAGCGTTTGAGGCTTTATACCACACAAAAGGTCTGCTTTCATTGCCAACTGCTCCACCTGACGACTGAAGTCCAAATGAGAGCATGACCTGAGCGTTTGAGGTTAGATACCACGCATAAGGTGCACTCTCCGAAGCTGCTGGTTGATTAAATCATTCCCACGACGTCTGCTTTCATTCAACGCACAAGAAGAAAGGATCGATTTTCGACTACGGCTCCCCTTGTATACGCAGTCAGTTGAAGATATGGGCCTGACTACCTCAAAATCGTCTTCCTTGTGCGAAAAATCCAAGCGAAAGTAAAGATTTTCCGCGTTGTTTTCAAAGTTTTAGAAAACTTCATTTTTGAGTTGTTTGAGGTTATCTCACACTGTTCAAAATATTATCCTAAATTCCTTATCATATTTTTGATGAAATAGTGAAAGAATTGTGTTGCTGCCATTAATACAAGTCGAGATGTTCACGATTAAGTTCTGCCCATTCTTCCATATGGCTAATTTTGAAAAGGCACCCCATAGTAAAGTAAGTCGTATTCACGACAAAATAACGATAAAGCGGGAGTCACTGTATTGAATTTCGAATTGAGCCCGCACATCGTTTTCTGATATATAATCATGAAATCGGTTCCGCAAATATCCTTATTATAAGGGATTTCAAGGAATATCGATAATCCGAAATTCGCTATCTTGGAATTCGGGTCGATATCAAACATCGTTTTCCTGCATCTGTTCATTAACCCCCTTCTGAAAATGGTCATATTATGGATGTTTTAAAAAGGCTGGATGGGTAATGTCAGAGACACAACTGGATGTCGTGAATACGGAAAAACTGGCACGCTCCCATCACTTTTCCGAATATCAGTTAATTGATTGTTTGTATGAATTGTGCAAGCTTTCCCCTTTTTCACTAATAGAGTTTGAAGCGATGCACCTACATTAAAGTGCAGATTAGTTATATTAAACAGCTACTATATATTCCAAACTTGAAACAAATCCTTTTTAATTTGCTAATACAGGAGGCTAGGTACGACAAATTTGTAGTTTATTTTTATTGAAACTATGAAGTTCGAAGATATCTGATCCTGCTCGAAATTTCAGCACGAGACTATTGCAATGGCCTGGTCAGAAATGTATCGACGATCTTCGGTACGCAAGAGTAATTTTAATAATAATAATAATAATAATAATAATAATAATAATAATAATAATAATAATAATAATAATAATAATAATAATAATAATAATAATAATAACAATAACAATAATAATAATAATAATAATAATAATAATAATAATAATAATAATTATAATACAGATTAATCTCTATATATGGCAACCCTGTTTCGCATGGCGTATTATCACACCACCCCATACTAGTATAAAGATGTGTTCAACATCATCACTTTCGCTTTCGCATTGCCGTTCGTAATTGAATGTGTTAGTGACGGTGCAAATTATTTTAACTTCCATCTTGAATAATATTTTGGTAGGAAATATTGATAGTTTAATTAACTGTTAATGATTATCTGTGGCACTTAAAAGTGCCTTGAATTGTCACAATCAACAAGATCTGCAATTAGATCTGAGATGGTTGTCGTGTGTGTCTTGTTTCGGCAACAGTTGCTCAGAAAATGGTAGGAAAGCGACAAAATTCAACTAGTTCTTTATTATGATCTTTAGCACTGAAAAGTGCTTTGAATTGTCTGAAAAGCACTGAAAAGTGCTTTGAATGGGCCTTGCTGGACTTTTTGGTTGCCTTTCTACCGGTTTTCGGTGCCATCGTGCTGACGGTGTCTCGTACGTTCAGCAGGGCTTGTATTGTGAATCCTCAAACGAACGAAGCAACAAAAAACATCTACTGTGAACACTTTGCTTGACATAGCTGAATGAGAGACCTATATAAGAGAGAAAAAGGATGCGTGAGAGTATATGCTACTGAGCAGACCAATTCCCCTTGCCAAGTAAATTGTCTGTGCTCTCAGTCTCAGTTAACACTTGAACTAAGCAATCCATGACAATGTAATGAAATGAAGGGTTCGCTCTCGTTAGTATTGTACGAGAAAGAAGACCTTGCTTCACGGCGTGCTACAAGACGCGAAGCAAAGTCATATAGGCAATGTTTACGGTTTATTTTTAAAGTGTAGGTTTGCAGAAATCATTTTTAACACAATGTTCGCATTCCAAGACCAAATTTTATCACATTTCAAACATACTTTAACCATTTTATAGCAGAAATTTTGCATTTGAGCCCATTTTCAAAACGATCAATTTGTTTCTTGGCAGTTTACACTGTGTGTATATCCTAGAAACACTAAAAGCAATGTTTTTTAAATTAATATTCATCGGAACTAATCGTTATGAATCTAGTTACCTCATAGGCATCTACAATATGAGAACCATTCATCAAATGCTAACCTCATGAAGCGTAGGTCTCAGCAAGCGGGCATATTCATGAACAAATGATAGAACGGAGCAGCTCTCCTTGTCCATTGATTCGTTGCTTCAATTTGCAAGCTCTGACGTTCAGAGTAGCTTTCATTTTATACCTGCTACTGGCAGCGGTGTACGGACAGCCCCTTTGCCAAAATTCCTTTTCCTGTTCGAACGGGAAACAGTGCGACGACAGGTCCTCGATGTTGCTCTCGTGTGTGTCTTGTTTCGGGAACAGTTGCTCAGCAAATGGTAGGAAAAATGTACCACTCAACTTTTATATGGATGCTCTTGTATAGATGCAGACAGCTCGCGTTCTGATTGGCTGGTGCTGTCATGGGTTAAATCAAACAGGTTTTTCAATAGTTTCAACTTCAATGTTGTTGCTATACACGTTCAAGTTGAAAATTTTCGATTCTATTGATAGTTATATTATATAAAGCCTTCCACAGATCACTGAGCTATGAGCTTTCAAAATACGAGTAAGACAAACGCGCCTTATGAATTATCCTCTTTGATACTCGTTTATACCAAACATTTCAGAAAAGGTTAATTTTGAACTATTTGAGATAACTGAAAATTTTATCATGAAATTGTGATCATATTTCCGATGGCATGTAGCAAGAATTATGTTGATTCATTAGATACAACAAGAGATATTCACGATCAAAAACTTATCACTCTCTCAGAGGGTAAATTTTGAAAAGGCGCCCCATAGTAAAGTAAGTCGTATTCACGACAAAATATCGATAAACCGGATGTCGTCATCTTGGATTTCAAAACGACCTCCAACTTCGTTTTCCGGTACCAATTAGAGATGGGCAAAACAGTTCATTTCAAAGAACCGTTCAGTGATGCAGAGTTCTGTTAAAAGAACTAGTTCTCCAGAGCCGTTCGTTCGTTCTATTCATAGTTGGTTTGTTTGTTTTTTTAATTATTTTTACGTTTCGTCTTTGACTCATCAGTGCAGAGCAGTTCAAATTGAACTGCTTAGTGCTAAACTCGGCAGTTCAATTTGAACCGCTAAGCAGACGTAAAGTTTCTGCTACTTACAGAACACTTTTTGTTTTGCAACGAAGTGCAATGTCTTTTCTGACGTACCGAACGAAAACGTGTTTTCGACTATTTCTGGCCGATGCAGGTATGGTCATTTAGGGGTTAGCCAAATTTTGTGCTAGGGCACATAACCGTTTTCATTATTTTTACGTTTCGTCTTTGACTCATCAGTGCAGAGTGTTTTTTTAAGTTTTAAGGACGCTGGTCTTACAAGCCAGCTGTCGTATGTTCGAGCCCCGACCTGTAAGGATTCTTAGTGTCAGTAGGATCCATAGTACTAGCCATGCAATGATTCTGTACGCTAAGAATCGGCTGCGAAGTCTGTTGAAACAGAAAGGCCAAATTCCACAGAAGGAATGTAATGCCAAGACTTTGCTTTGTTTGTTCAAAGACTAAACGAGAACTTACTTTTGTAAGCTTAAGCGAGGAAAAAAAGGTCCCTCGAAGTAGAACTGAGGTTTCGTCACGAAACTTTCTTACTAGTACCGTTCTTGAAAAAAGGTTGAGCGAGCTCAAAAAACAAAAAAAAAGATCCCTCGACTTTGAACTGAGGAACTGCCGTTCTCAAAAAAAAAAAAAACTGTAGATCGTTCATTTTTCCAAAAGAACTAGTCCTTTTGAACCGTTCGCGAACGAATTGCCCAGCTCTAGTACCAATACATCAAATCTGTTCCGAAAATATCCATATAGTATGGGTTTTCAATTAAGGGGGGCTAGGGTCTAAATGATGAAAAATATCATCATTTTTGAAAAGTTTTTTCAGAGTTATCGTGCAACAAAAAAAACTTAAATTTTTTGCATGATAAAAGCATTATTCGAACAACATTATGTAATTTTTTCGTGGAAAAATATTGAGAAATAAGTCGGTTAAGAGGTATTTTTGGGAACGCTTCTTAAAAATCATGATTTGCAATGTCCACTGTATCTGAGCGCAGACTAAACTTAACTGAAAAAATAAAAGCATCATAGATAGAGTAGAAGTTTCTCTAGACCCCAACGTTTCTGTTTGATTTTTTTTAAATTTTTTTTAATTTTTGGTGGTTGTCTAAAGTGAAAACTACGATTTTTCAAGAAAAAAAAAAACACCATTTTGTAGCTGTAAAACCTCCCCAAAGTAACAAACAAGGAAAAGGAAAACGTTGGGGTCTGGTTTTTCATATGTAGAAAGTGTGTGCAAAATTTGAAAAGAATTGGCTCAGTAGTTTTTGAATGACGATTGACACGGACTTTCAAAACCAGGTTACGAGAAAAACGCGTTCAAAGTTTTTTGTCTATAAAAACAATAGAAACAATTTATTACTCAAGGGAGCTCGTAGCGTCTAATATTTTCACAAAATCATAGTTTTTCTTCTGTATTATTTTATAATAAAACATTTCAAGAATGTTTTGTCAAGTTATTAAGTCGATCGAAGCAGAAAACTTGGACCGGTGTGCCGAGCTCTTACTTCTTCACAGTATGAGATAAGCAAAGATAAAGGCCCATAACTTGCCGAGTTTTTCTACGATAGGCTTGAAAATTTCACAGAATATTCTTGAAATGATTTACTATGAGAAAATACAAAGAAAATAATAAATGATTTTTCAAAAGCGTTAGACCGACGACACGACCTGCCACTCGTCTATCGAAACTGTATCGCAAATTTAACTACCCCTCAGTAACTGGTAATGTCAAAACGAAATCGCCTGAAAAACTATTGTAACTGGCAACACAAGTTGATAGATTATTGATTTTAAATAACAGTTACCATAACCTTGGTTACCGCATATTGGAGACTTGGGAAATGTGAACAAAACAAATTGCCTCGAGTGGAATTATCATTTAGTTTAATCGGATTCGTTAAGGCTTGCTGGTGCTCGAACATATTAAAAATGGCTTCCAGACAATTCAATATTGATGGATGTTTGTTAAATAGTTTAACGTAACCATACTTAGATCTATAATGACTATCTGCTATGTAAATGAGTTTTTAAATGGTGTTAAGTTTTGCAGTCATTCAATCCGCCATTGCGAAACTTTTTATCAGTCCGATCATCAGAATTTAGTATTGAAAGCATATTTGTTATTTTCTAATGACTTTCTAAAATAAAACTATTTCAATTCGCCACTTGTTCCAAATCGTTCAACCCTCGTTGCTAATCAGCATGTTGTGAAACAATGCGCTGTCATATTTTGGAAACTCCTCTACTTCTACTCTCAGTGATTTGAGGTCTTCGCAAAGTGCGTATATACTTTGATGAATATGAAAGGCACTTGAACAGCACGGGAATCAAATTTCTCAGTATATTAGATCTGATCGAAATTACATGTTTTGAAGTGCACATCGAAAGCCTCCA
Source organism: Malaya genurostris (assembly GCF_030247185.1). Classification (NCBI taxonomy): domain Eukaryota; kingdom Metazoa; phylum Arthropoda; class Insecta; order Diptera; family Culicidae; genus Malaya; species Malaya genurostris. The sequence goes on from NC_080571.1 coordinate 294,535,202, forward strand.
ATGAAAGCAGGTCTTCTTCAAATAATTTGATTATTTGTGTCTCAATCAAAAAACAGACTGTAACTACGTTCTACCGTAAGGCTGCTGGAACTTGTTGAAGTAGTCGAATGTGAAGAGTGTCGGATACAATTTAACAATGAAGTCTCATTTTCATTTCGTGAAGACTGAAACTAACTTCCGGGTTGGTTGACAGTATGTTAAGCAAAAGTGATGTGTTCGGAAACTCGACTGGAAATTTCTAAAAAGAAAGACCACCATCATGGATGAGTTAGATGACTACACTGCAGATAGAGCTAATGGGTACCTGTGGATGATATAGGATGACGCCTTTCTATCGCAACACTACTTATAGTACCAGATTTGGTTATTGTACTATTGTGGTCGGCGCAAATCTAAAAAGAACGTTGAAACAAAATTTAAATTTATATAAAAGTTTCACAACTTTCTCAAATGATTTGTTTTATTATTATAGCGATCCTAGGTAACTAGTTCATAGCAACTTAAACAGTGTTGCTCAAGAAGAAGTTACCATCTCGGATTTCGAAAATTAATCGCCCTAAAATCGTTTTCATTTGATACAAAAACCTCTTTTTACAATGTAAGTTCGTAAAAAAGGTTACGTTATTCGGAATTTTAAAAATCGTTAAAAGAGTTACGTAAGCAGAGGTAAGGTAAAAGAGTGTACCTAAACGTAGGCTTGAGTGTTTTATTATGTGCATAAGTAGACATTAGGGTGGCCGCAAAGTTATGCTGGAACATACTGTTACTGAACATTATGAGATGTGCATTAGTAAAATTATTTTGACTTATTTGTCATCATCATAGATCGACTTGTTTCGTTGTACCTGTCATGCGATCATTATGCAGCATATGTTTGATTGTCTTTTTTTATGAACCAGTAGCAAACGCTAATTAGGCTGACGAGTACGAGTCGGGTTTGGCTTCAAAAAATAAAAAAGTTTTTCGGCTTGTGTACGGGCGACAGTTTCATTTTAAACGGTTACGGTTTTTTATCGGGTACGGGTCGGGTTCATTGAATTCCAGAATTTCAATTCTGGTAAATTTCAACGAGGTAAATTCACAGAACTGGAACAATTTTTCGTATTGGGGACGGGTGTAGCGTAATGGGTAAGTCGATGCCTTTCACGCAGCCCACCTGGGTTCGATTCCCAACCCCGCACATATAGGGTCAGACAGTTTTTCTGGCCCGAAGACGCGAATGACCTTAAGGTTAAAACCTCTATAATTGAAACAAAAAAAATCGTATTGACGACATCCGGTTTAGTCTCTGACATTGCCCTCCCACCTTTTTTTTTAACCAAACGTCCGTATTTCGAATCCAGGACGTTTAGAGACATTCCATAGCCAAAAATACAGTATGAAATGTATAACAATTCTTCTCATGCTGTGATCGCAAAAAAAACAGCGTCACACCTTGTGCATCGTCAGCATTTCAGATATTGTCGTAAAAAAAGAAGAAATATCAATGCAACCGTAATTGACGACAATGACTATCGGCGCTGTGCAACGGTTAATCTTCGAATTGCGCCCTGGTCCGAAGTGCTCCGCTCGTATCTCATGACCAAATCCGCTTTGCATGACAATAAAATATGAATTTGATGGAAATGCTCTCAAGTGGACCGAACGAGAAGATCCATAAAACTCGCCAACTGACCGACAGTTGATGGTTTTTTTTGTCCAGTTCTCTTCCTATCTGGAACCGAATGGATCACGAATGAATCAAAAATTGGACCTCGCTCGATCGGGCAGAATGGCATCAGATGAAATAACACGGCGCAAGAGCACTCGGTATCCCGTGAGGAAAGAGGTAAAAATATCATAAATATCATAAATTAAGTTTTAAGCTGACAATTATCGAGTACATTGACCGTATTTACACCTTCTGCACCGCTGAAACCGACTGTTCGAGGTTGAATAATGCCTCGATCGGTGCTGAAAGAAGAAGTGTGTTTCACTTTTTCGATTGTGGATTTCAGGACGAACCGCTCCGGTTCAAAAAAAGATCAAAGCTCGGCCCTGTGGGACTAAAACAGGGAAGAAAGTAATCTGCCTGGTGAATCGATACGAGCCACGCGGGATCGAAGCGGAGGCAGGAAAAGGTCGCATAGCAATATGTCCGAAATAAGAATTACACTTTTTCGAAATGATAACAATAAATTTTTGCACTAAAGTCGTAAAATTTTACAACATTTTTATTAACCGGGAATGCTTTTGGTGTGAACCGACTCGGTTTTCCATAAACGAGACACTCGCAACGCTCTCTTTTTTTTTCGCGATTATTTCAAACCAATTATTCAATAATCAAGCCAATAAAAAATACAAGTTATTAAATTATAAATATTATGGCAATAAAAATATTTATTTACACCGTATCGTACGGTGCTTTCCCTTCGGCACTCGCGATCCATTCCAGACCGTGTCAGGTTTATTGCCGGCCAGCACTCATACCCGCAACGAATCCGCCGTACCGGACGGCTCCGGCTGTGCCACATATGCCAAATATGCGAATGTCGGACTGGAACAGGATGGTTAACGGTGCGGCAGGACCTGTGGGTAACTCGTTCATTTGATTACGCTAAATATATAAGAGGAATCATCACACAGTCTCCGCGCACCGCTTTGCCTTTTACGTGAAGTAGAAGATCATGAACCGTGGAGTATGATGGCGTGCGCCCATTTAGCATCTGCAACAAAAATACAGTATAAATAAAAAGTTGTGGGCGCGAACAGAAACAGCAACAGAAGTGATAATAGGATCTGCGCGTCTTGGTGGGGTGACTGCTATGTGCAGTCGGCAACCGAGAAGCCGATCCGAAATAATGTGCTCATGTCGGATGAAGTATGATGATTAATAAGTTGATCAATCCAGGGAAGGACACCGAGTGTGGGCGACCGGGACTGGATGCCCCAGTTGATTGGTGTAATGAAGCTGAACCGAAACAGTGCAATTTGGTGTGATAAATCCTACTGAAATGCTACACGATGGTCGGTCGAGGGAATGTTAGACGAATTAGAGTGCAGTGAAATACAAATTTTTCTTGCTGTCCTGAAGCCATTAATATTTCTCTAGTGCAGGAAGTAAGCTTATAAACGCGGAAAAAACAAGCAACGTATTGAATCTAACTTATAATGCTTTCTTTATGCTTTTTAACTACCTACTGAATGGTCGTTACGGGTTAACTCGAGCATAGCGACGACGCCAGACCGAATTGATGTATATGGGGATGAGTTTTCAACATTTTTCAAAAAGCAAACCAATTCAATTTTGAACCCCGAATAATTTCAATGTATTTGACTTGATTTACTTCATCTCCTGGAGATGAACTTTTGTTAACTCTTGCATCAACACGTACACGGAACGACCGAAATTAGCTCTGCGCCTAATTCGTATTACTGTTTTTGAATTAGTTGATTCTAACAACAAAATTTCCAAAATAACTATAAAATTAGTTAAAATGTAGAATTTACTGTGCTGAAAAAAACTCTTATTTTTAGAGAATGTGTTTAGTTGGCGAATATTCTGGACACAAACCAGCAATATTTCAATCCAACACGAAATTCTCATTGACAACTAATTTCGTTATTAAAATCAGAAACTTTGATTCTATTTATCTATCACCGTCATTACTGAAGGACAGCAGTGTCAAAGCAAAACAATCCATTAAAAAGCTAAAAGGGACAGTCTTGTTGAAACTGCTCGCAAATTGTTTAGATGTTTTTCGCATGTGTTACGATATATCCCTATATAATTTTCTAAACCGATATGTAAAAATGACGTAAACTGTTAGTGGAAAGTGTATTTATTCAGAATTTGTGCGCACTTGAAGCGATTGTGCGTAATAATGTTTTTACGCGGAACAGTGATGTGAATTTCGAATGTTTCACTCTAATTGTGATGAAGGTTTTTTGTATCTTCAAACCTTCCGAGCAGCGCCGTCCGGTGTACTATTTGTATTCGGTTTTTGTTTTCCGAGTGCTCAAAGTTTCAGTGAGAATGAAGAAACAGTGATTTAGAAGAAAAAAAATTCAAAAAGAGGTTTACGTTTCGTTTATGTCTTTTTCTCCAACACAACATCGTATTTATACCTGCCAATATAGAAAAGACAACCGCGTCTGAGTTTTTTTCGGCAGTAGTGTGCCATCTAGTGGCTAGTAGTCATTAAGGTGTTACCGTTTCGGTGACAGGGCGCCATATAGCTGCAGATTGCAGAAGCCAATTCAACCATTCATATTGGTTGAAAACAACATTATATTTCTTTAATTCAACTAAAAAATTAGTTGACTGGATATGAAGTGTGCCTTAGCTAAGAAATGACAATACGTTTAATTTGTGAATTCAACTAAAAAAAATAGTCATTTCAACAAATATTTTATTATTATTAAGGGAATGAGAATAGAAAATCTAAATCAGCAAAAGTAAGATTTTTTTAGTTGTCTCAAAAAATAACTAACTAAAATCAGCAAATCAACTAAATTTTTCGCGAAAATGCTGATTTCGGTCGTTCCGTGTATAAAATCTCCCTTTTTTATACCAACAGATTTGCAACTGCCAAATGAAACAATTTAAGGCTTTGATGAAGCATATTAGGTACATAGTTTTTGGATTGCAAAGTTGTGATAGTTCCAGTGTTGGTAATTGCCGATAATTTGCTTAATTTCTCTATATTGTATATAACATCGTCAATCTGGTAGATGATGCTACAAGAACTCGCTGCCTCTGAATGCATGAACCGTGAGAGAATTTTCTTATATTTCTAAGCTCCATCTCATACTTTGAGTATTCCATGGCCCTTACCAAAATAGATACAGTTTTGCAATGATCAGCGCTGTGCGGAATTCACCAAGAGAGAATCGCAAGTTGACAATTATCGTAGTAAATCGAATTGATGATTCTCATACTAGGTTACAGTATTTCCAAAATCCTTGTGTGGAACATTTACAGACATTTTCATAGACACAACTTCTACAAAGGTTATATGCACATAGTGAAAAAAAAATCGGCAATAATAAAATGATTCTATCACAATTATCCACTGCCCGTATAGAATCGGATCGCAAAACGAGAATGAGTGACTGTTTGTTTGCTGCACAGCGAATCTCCACAGCAGCGTGCTAACCCGTAATGCTCAGACGGGTCATCGAGAGAAATTCGCTCTCGCACTGGTATCCATTCTATGTTAAATGAACCATGAAGGTTTTTCGTTGCTGAGATGATATCCGTCTCTCTTTGATGACACTGCACAGTGGTCCAGGAAACAAAATTAGCAGGAAACAATTGTTTACGCTTTTATTATTGGCCTAAGAGATTTGAAGTCTTCGGCACATTAGTTCCACTTAAAAAACTCGGCCATAGTGGTTTTAGGGTGGTCCTAAAACAAACTATGAATTAAAAAATTATTTCAAAATCTGGATGAGATAGAACAATGCATCCTTCCACAATAATTTAGAATAATCAATTTAAGGCAACTTTGTCGAAGATATTGGTTGCGTATCTTTAATCTTTTTATATTAGAAAGGTTTACATATCCTTAGTTAGGGTGCTTCTTAAAAAAAAACAGTTTGTATTCAATAACTTTTTCATTTGAATTTTCTCAATAAAGTAATGTTCTAAGAAATTCAGGAGCCTAAAAAGACGCAATTTTTAGTGGAAGAAGTTTTTTTTTATACTACCTGATTCAATAGTTATGTAAGATTTTAAAAATAAAATATGCCTTTTTTAAATAACAGTTTCTAGAAATGGGACAATCCGAAAAAAAAAATTGCATTGCATTTGATAGCTTGTACTTTTGTCGTGACTACGACTTACTTTACTATGGGGTGCCTTTTCAAAATTAGCCATATGGAAGAATGGGCAGAACTTAATCGTGAACATCTCGACTTGTATTAATGGTAGCAACATAATTCTTTCATCATTTCATCAAAAATATGATCAGAAATTTAGGATAATATTTTGAACAGTGTGAGATAGCCACAAACAACTCAAAAATTAAGTTTTCTCAAAATTTCAAAATAATGCGGAAAACTCTTTACTTTCGCTTGGGTTTTTCGCGCAAGGACGACGATTTTGAGGTAGTCAGGCACATATCTTCAACTGAATGCGTATAAAAGGGGAATCGTGGTGAAAATCGATCATTTCTTTTCGTGCGTTCGATGGAAGCAGACGTCGTGGGAGTTAAACCTTCAACCAGCAGCGACGGAGAGAGCGCCTTCTGCGTGGTTAAAACCTCAAACGCTCAGGTAGCAACTTTCATTCGCTTGTTGGCCGTCAAGGCGAGCAGACTGCCATCGCGAGAGTTAAATCATCAACCAGCAGCGACGGAGAGAGCGCCTTCTGCGTGGTTAGAACCTCAAACGCTCAGGTAGCAACTTTCATTCGCTTGCTGGCCTTCAAGGTGAGCAGACTGCCATCGCGAGAGTTAAATCATCAACCAGCAGCGACGGAGAGAGCGCCTTCTGCGTGGTTAAAACCTCGAACGCTCAGGTCGCAATTCTAATTCGCTTGCTGGCCTTCAAGGCGAGCAGGCTGCCATCGCGGGAGTTAAACCAGCAGCGACGGAGAGAGCACCTGCCATCATTTGGTTTTCGGTAGTCGTAACGAGAAGTTCAATGTTCAGATTTTAGTTCCGCAATATAGGTTTAGAATTCAGAGCCTGCGTGCTGAAACTGGATTCTGGAACTGTATTCCGGAACTAATTTGAGTTTCGAAATTGCAATTCTAGAATTGAAACTGGATTCTGAGTCTGTTTTTGGTTCTAAATTTAGTTCTTGAACTCAGGATCCAGTTCTTTATTCCAGACTTCTTCTATTCGGTTCTTTTTAGAACCATAATAATACTCCTAAAGAATTATGCGGAAATTTACTTTACTGTACTCTATAAAACCCATTCTGGTAGTCATGGCGAAAAATCGTCTTCATGTTTTAGAGCTTAGTTCTGGAATATGGGTTTAGAATTCAGAGTCTGCGTGCTGAACTAACTCAAATCGTCACCATTTTTTTATTATAAAGAACTATACTGCTTATTTCATAATATTTAATTGCGTTTCAGAATGTTTAATGTAACTAATCTGTCATTTAGTCTAGGCGCATCGTTTAAATTTCTAGTAATGAAAGAGGGGAAAGTTGCACAATTCAAACAATCGATGAACTACCGCTTCGAATTCGGAAGCATAAATAAAGCGTGTCATATTCGTATTCACGACATCCAGTTATGTCTCTGACATTACACACCCGTACTTTTTTATATAATATGAGGAATAATTGGAAAACAGTTATTTTTCTATCTCATTTCAATCAAAATTTCATGCAATTATTTTTGTACGTTATCAGATAGCATGATAGTGAAGAATATTTTATTTGAACAATTTTAACAAGTGATTTAGGGGTTAGCCTTAGTTTGTGCTTAGGGCACATAACCGTTTTCACTTTTCCTTACGTTTCATCTTAGACTCGTCAGTGCAGAACAGTTCAAATTGAACTGCTTAATGCAAACTTAAATAGTTCAACTTGAACCGCTAAGCAGACGTAAATTTAATGCTATTTGCCAAACACTTATTAATTGGCACCGAATTACCATACCTGAATCGGCCAGTATTAGCCGAAAATCACGTTTCTGTTCGGCACGTCAGTAACGACATGGCACTTCGTTGTCAATTAATAAGTGTTTTGCAAATAGCATTAACTTTATGTCTGCTTAGCGGTTCAAGTTGAACTTTTTAAGTTTGCATTAAGCAGTTCAGTTTGAACTGCTCTGCACTGACGAGTCTAAGACGAAACGTAAAGAAAAGTAAATTTTAAAAAGGTTATCAACCTTGCTTTCATACCATGGGCTCAACTACGAAAAAGTCGTAAAAATATAAATATGAAAAAATAAGTCGACGTGACAGTACTACTAAATTGTTAAAGCTTGTTCATTCGTTTAAGATTGACTGCGGTGAAAAAAAAAAACGAATTAAGTTTTACAAGATCACATCACAACTTCATGATGAATCAAGTTTTTGTTTAACATAATATACCGATGCTTAAATTTACAATAACACCGTTATCTGTCAAATGATGTTCATTCAGCGTAGTTTGTGTGATTATGAATAAAAACTGCACGATTATTTGAACTGAGCGAGTGTGGCGTCAGGTTAGTTTTGCGTTTTGTCTTCATGTCAGTTTCATCAGTTTTGGCAATTCAGTACCAATACGGACTCTCTCCGCTTCATGCGTATATTCGCACTATGGAGTTGCTTCTCAAGATTTCTTATCGTTTGTGCTTGGAGAAACCAACGTGGAAAATTTCAAAGAAAAATAATCAAGAGCAATTGGGTCTACGAATCAGTGAACCTCGGCCAGGGGGAGGAAACAGCGGTAATGTTGCGAGGCGGTTTTTTTAAAAGAAGAGAGATAGTTGCTAAAATTACAGGACTGGATCATGATTTATTGGAAAGATTTTATGTTATACTATCACTAATTAACAGCAAAATGGAGATCGATGTGGTGTCTTTCAGAATATATACGAACACTACACATGAACTATACAACAAGTTGTATGGTTGGTACGCTTTGTCACCAACTGTACACAAATTACTCGTGCATGGAGTCGCTATTGTACAATATGCAATTCTTCCAATTGGAATGTTCTTAGAAGAAGCAGTAGAAACGAAAATTAAATGCATTCGAAGATTTAGGAAAAATAATACAAGAAAATTCAACAGACAGGTCAATTTAGAAGATCTGTTCTTAAGGCTCCTAATGACTTCCGATTCCATCATTTTTCTGAAAAACGAAACAAACAAAGATATTAACAAAGTTTTCCTTCCATCAAATACGCGGCATCTAATATTATAATATGATACTCGTTAATATACATATTGTTACAATTAATTTTACTAAGTAGTTTAGGAAAGGTATATTACTAAGCTAGATGTTATATGAAATAAATCACGGAACAATCGTTTTATTGAATATCAAGATCGATGAAAATCAAAGTCACAAGAGCAACTATTAAATAAAAGACACATACTGAAAAGCACTTCAAGGAGATAATTTAGAGTTCTAAAGTTTACATCGATACACACACCAAATTTGTGTCGTGACTTAATTTACTATGTGGCGCTTTTTCAAAATTTACCCTATAAGATAGTGATCAGTTTTTGATCGTGAATATATCTTCTTGTATCTAACGCTTCAACATAATTTTTGCTACATGCCATCGGAAATAAGATCATCAATTTTTGATAACATTTTCAGTTGTATGACAAAATTAAAAATAATTCAAAATTAAAGTTTGGTATCACTGAGTATCAAAGAAGAAAACTCATGACACCTTTCGCGTATCTGGGTAGGTAGAAAGGATTGATATAATTCGATAATTCTAGCCCAAGCAGTTGACTGATCAGGAAGTAAAACAAGTGCATCATTCCGGTCGGTTCAGGTCCAGAGCTCAGTTCCAGTTCCAGTTCCAATATCAAAAACTCAGTATTGAATCAAAAACTCAGTATTGAGCAATTCAGTATTCACTATTGAATCAATTGCGGGACGCACGCAAATCCAGTTTCTCTTCAAAGAAGATTGATTGCGTCATCCAGCTGCTGGTCGTTTGCATTGGAGCAAAATACAACGCAAAGTGAAGTGGACAACGATGGAAAACAGAATGCAAAATCAGCCCTTCTAATGGCTCTAAATGTTATCGAAAGAACTATAAAGATTGCTTCTTTGCAAATCGGTGATATATTCATCAGTTGGGGGAAGGGGGGGGGGGGGGGAGGGGGGTTTGTTTGGTTTAAAATGATGAAAGATGAAGTATTTTTCTTCATTTTTGAGAATTTTTTTTTAGAATTATCGTGCAACAAAATAAATTCAAATGTTTTGCATGATAGAAAGCATCATTCGAACAACATATTGTCATTTTTTCGTGGAAAAGTATAGCGAAATAAGTCGGTAAAGAGGTATTTTTGAGAACGCTTCTTAAAAATCATGATTTGTGGTGTCCACTGTATCTCAGCGCAAACTAAACTTAAATGAACAAATAAAAGCATCATAGATAGAGTAGAAGTTTCTCTAGACCCCAACGTTTCTGTTTGATTTTTGCTTTAATTTTGTGAATTTTTGGTGGTTGTGCAAAGTGAAAAGTACGATTTTTCACGAAAAAATCCGTTATTTTGTAGCTGTAAAACCTCCCCAAAGTAACAAACAACGAAAAGGAAACCGTTGGGATCTGTTTTTTTTTATATGTAGAAAGTGTGTGTAAACTTTGACAAAAATTGGTTCAGTTGTTTTCGAATGACGATTGACACGGATATTCAAAACCTGCTTTCGAGAAAAACGCGTCCAAAGTTTTTTATCTATGAAATCGAAGGAAACAATTCATTACTAAAGGGACCCGTAGGGTCTAACATTTTCAAAAAATCATATTTTTTCTTTTATAATTTGTTAAAATGAAACATTTCAAGAATCGTTTGTTAAGTTTTTAAGTCGATTGAAGCAGAAATCTTGGGCCTGTATGCCGAGCTCTTACTTCTTCGCAGTATGAGATTAGCAAAGATAAAGGCTCATAGCTTGCTGAGTTTTGTTCCGATATGCTTGAAAATTTCACAGAATATTCTTAAAATGTTTTACTATAAGAAAATACAAAGAAAATAAATGCCCCTTAATGTAAGTATAGTATAATTTGATTAGTTTCGTGCATTTTTGCAGTGCAAAATTCGCATCAAATGAGTGCGAATAAAACCAGCATTTGACTGCTTCGCGTTAGAGAAAAATGTTCCGAACAGTGTTTTATATCGTAGAGTGTTCCACAATTTAGCCCTTCTGAATTCCAGGAATGAGTCTCGTACAGTATTTTGATAGTTGCTTTCATTGAAATATGTAAATCCGAAATGAAACAATCGACTTCGAAATTCTATACGCTGCTATTTTTGTGGTCGTTGTGACCGCCCATTTGTGCAAAAGCTACAAACAAAATTACATAAAAAGAAAGCTCTAAAACAAAATTCGTTCAGTTTGGAATCAATCGACGCTGCAAGCAGATGTGTTGCGGGACGTTCGCAAAGTCTCTTTTGTTTCATACAAGAGCGATTGCGTTATCCTGCCACTGGTCGTTTGCATTTGACTAAAATACAACGCAAAGTGGACAACGATGCGGAACTTAATGCAAAATCAGATTGGCGAATATCCTGTACACAAACCAGCAATATTTCAATCCAACACGAAATTCTCATTGACATCTAATTTTGTTATTAAAATATGAAAATTTATTTCTATTTATCTATCACCATCATTACTGAAGGACAGCACAAAGAAAACAAAATTGAAATTGGTTTTATTAACAAGTTTATTAGCCAAACACTCATGAGAAGTGTGAAAGCTAAAAAGGACAGTCATTAAAAAGCTAAAAAGGACAGTCTTGTTGAAACTGCTTGGAAATTGTTTTGATGTTTTTTGCATGTGTTACGATATATACGTATATAAATTTCTAAGCCGATATGTAAAAATGACGTAAACTCTTAGTGTAAGGTGTATTTATTCAGAATTTGTGCGCATTTGAAGCGATTGTGCGTAATAATGTTTTACTCGGAACAGTGAAGTGAGTTTCGAATGTTGCACTCTAATTGTATATGTCAAATGATGTTTTTTGTATCTTCCAACCTTCTACGCCATCCGGTGTACTACTTGTATTCGGTTTTTGTTTTCCGAACAGTCGAATGAAGAAAGCAGCGATTTAGAAGAAACATTTTCAAAAAGAAGTTTATGTTTCGCTTATGTCTTTTTCTCCAATACAACACCGTATTTATACCTACCAATATAGAAAAGACAACCGCGACTGAAATTTTTTTCGGTAGTAGTGTGCCATCTAGTGGCTAGTAGTCATTACGGTGACAGAGCGCCATATAGCTGCAAATTGCAGAAACCAATTCAACCATTTATGTTGGTTGAAAAACAACGTTTTATTTCTCTAATTCAACTAAAAAATTAGTTGAATGGATATGAAGCGTGCCTTAGCTAAGAAATGACCGCACGTTTAATTGGTGAATTCAACTAAAAAAAATAGCCATTTCAACAAATATTTTATTATTATTAAGAGAATCAGAATTAAAATATCTAAATTAGCAAAAGTAAGATTTTTTAGTTGTCTCAAAAAATAACTAACTAAAATCAGAAAATCAACTAATATTTTCGCCAAAACGCTGATTTCGGTCTTTCCGTGTATAATTTAACCCTCAATTCATAAGGAAAGCTGGCTGGCGAATAATCTTGAAAATAAGTTTTTTACAGTGCTGCGGGACAAATGAAAATCGAATACATTTGAACAAACGTTGAATGATTGACACATACTAGCAAATGGTTCATTAAATCCATAGTTTATTCTAGCACGAGGGTTTCTGAAGAAAGAGTTTAACCGCAAGTTACGACGATGGATGTTTAAGCTTAGCTGTGGAAGAAGATCCACACAATCAATTCGGGATTGGATCAAATCCGCAATAAAAATCGCTTTGGAAGTATCCCGGCGAACTGATAGCAAATCAAGGTTGATGAGTCTACAACGATTTTCGTAGCTTGGAATGTTGGCTGCATCTCTCCATGGCAGACGACGCAAAGCAAATAGGACGAATTTCCGCTGAACAGCTTCTACTCGCAGCTTATCGGTTTGATAATATGGTTCCCAAACAACGACAGCGTACTCAAGGGTAGAGCGGACTGAAGCGCAATAAAGCAATTTCAGGCAATATACGTTGTTGAAGTTTTTTGAAATGCGGAACATAAGTCCTAGCATCTTAGAAGCTTTAGATATAGTATGCTCAATATTATCTTTGAAATTGAGCTTAGAATCTAATAAAACTCCTAAATCCTTGATTGATGAAACTAGTTCCAAAATCGCTGTCGAAATAGAGTAGTTATACGTGATCGTGTTTCGTTTGCGAGAGAATGAGATGACGGAACATTTTGAGGCGTTTAGTACCATCCTGTTAACATTGCACCAGTTATAGAATACATCTAACTGAGTTTGTAAGAATGCGGGATCTTCAGAATCCTTGATGAGTTGGAACAATTTGAAATCATCGGCAAATGATAGCTTCATGCATTACAGCGAAAAATTCAAGTCGTTGAGGTATAATAAGAATATGAACGGTCCCAGATGGCTTCCTTGTGGAACTCCGGAATGAATGGGGAAGTGACGTTGTCTCCTATTTTCCTATTTCGACCTGTCAGATATGATTCAAGCTATTTGAGGAAGCAACCGCTGAACCCAAGCCTTTCGAGTTTGGCAACTGCAATCTGGTGATTAATTTTGTCAAAAGCAGCCGAGAAATCAGTGTAAATGGCATCGACTTGATGATGCGCTTGCATAGATCGAATGATGTATGATGTGTATGATACAAGATTTGTGGACGTAGAACGTTTAGGCATGAGTTAAATGTTTCCGAATCGATTGATAGTTAAATTATATAAATCCATCAACAAATGACTGAGCGTTCAAAATTATGACAGAAAAGCCACTCAGCCACATACCTTATGATAAAAAAAAGAACCGGAATTTTCATTTTAAAATTCCCGCGCTTGTCCAATCGGTAAACTTTTACTCTCTCAACGTTGGCAACACTTTTATACACATTCTGTCAAATTTTGACGCATATCTTACGATTAGTTTTTGTTTGGCGTCTATACAAAGAAGTTGAAAAATTTTCGTGTGGCGATTTTTATAATGGATGGTTTCGGCTCGCCTTCGAAGCGCCATTCGGTTGATTGTTGTGCGGTTTCGACGTCATATTCATAGATCCTCACCTCATCACCAGTTATGATGCATTCGATGAATGTGAGGTCACTATCTGCGTTGGAAATCATCTCTTTGGCCACATCAACACGACGCTGTTTTTGAATGGAATCCAGCTTTTTTCGGTACCAGCCGAGAAGCGACGCGTTTCAAACCCAAAACAAGTTAATTGTGGAATATAATTCCATTCAAATGGCTGCCTCGGCTGGCCTTGCAGAACGCCATACGGTCGGTCCAGTTTTTTAGTACATTTTCGATTGTATGCAGCTTTATTTCAGCTCTGGCTGCACCAATGTTGTCCTTCAAGGCTCGAATTGTCTCTGGCTTGTCCACATAGCACTTATCTTTGACACCTTCCCAAAGATAATAGTCTAATGGCGTCAAATTACAGCTCCGAGGCGGCCAAACGACATCCGAATTTCGACTGATAATTCGATCTTCGAAGACTGTGCGCAGAAGATCGACCCTAGCGTTGGCTGTGTGGCACGGAGCGCCGTCTTGTTGGAACCAAATAATGTCCAAGTCTTCCTCTTCAAGTAACGGGAAGAACCAATCGCTAATCATGGCGCGGTAACGCTCGCCATTGACCGTGGCGGCGGCTCCTGCCTCATTTTCGAAGAAAAATGGCCCAATGATGCCGCCAGACCAAAATCCGCACCAAACCGTCACTATCTGAGGATGCATCGGCTTTTCCATGATAACGTGCGGGTTTTCCGTCCCCCAGATGCGACAATTTTGCTTATTAACATTCCCGCCGAGATGAAAATGTGCCTCATCCGAGAAGATGATTTTTTGGCACAAACTCCGTAACATTACCATGATTTTTTCAAAGTAAAACTGCTCTATTTTCAAGCGTTCCTTAAGCGTATACACAACCATTTTCGTTCAGCGGAAGGATAAAACTAAGTTTCTGTCAAATCAGAAGTGACATTAAGGTAACCAATGTCGAAATAACCGCTAGTTCAAAAAATAAAATGTTAGATGGCGGACTCTGTACGATGTAATTCAGAAAGACCTAATTTGTCAAATGACGGGAAAACTCATTTGTAATGACCTAATGTTGGATTAGCAGGAATTTCACGGCTTTCGTCTGTAATGTGCTTTCGGCTAGCGAGTGCGACTGTATGAATTTAAATACACCTTTTACCACTCCAGCAGATATGTGCTTCTGTGACTCAGTCGATTAAGGGATGTACTTTGTGATCCAATGATTCTCGGTTCAAACCACGGCAGTCGCTATCATTTTTTTTATTTTAATGAACTTTATGTCATGGGAATTTTGCCGTTTTTTCGCATTCAAGCAAAATGCACGATGATCTCGATCGTGGATTGTTGGATGAACGTGATTATTAACAATCCCGAAAAACAAAAAAAATATCTTTTACATATGCATAAATAAGTTCATATGGAACACAAAAAAAAAACTGCAGTCTAAATATTCAAAACAAATGTTAGTATCGATTTTTAAAAATAGTTGTGTAGTTCTACGTCAACAGCTCGAGCAAACCTATAGGTCCCTTGTCCCTTGTCGTTTGTAAACAATTTGTTGATCACAGAATCATTCGCCATTCGGGTCATAAAAGCTACCTTGATTCTGTTGGAAATCCCACCCAGGTTGTGGTAAAACCGGGCGTATCATGATTCACAGGCATACCATTAATTATTTCATTTGAAATAACGTAATCAATGTACTGATTTCACTGATCACGTGCTCTACCGACTAGATAGTCGTATTAATGGGCCATTCTCTGATTAACTCAATGTGAAGGTAAATTAAATATCCACCATCCAATTAATAAGCATTCGATTTGTAGTGACCATTTGGGTCGTGGGCTTTCGAATAGATTCGACATTCCTTCCGAAAGTGGAGCACGCAACAGAAAACGTTTGCTGACCCTGACCGGTGGTGGTGCCATCTTTCCATCTCCGTTATTATAGTGAGAAAATGATATGTTTGTTCTCTGGCCGGAGCCGTTCAAATGGCCACAAACTGCCGCCACATGTCGTTTGATTTATGCCTGCATCATTCGAAAACAAATTTCGATCCCAATTCAAATTCAAACCCATTAGTGGGCACGACCCGGAAAATTCAAATCACACAGTGCTGATTCGAAACAAAATCCAAGCTTGGGACAAAGGGAAAAAAAATTAAAAACCTGCCCGTTATTCAATGTATTTCCAAGCTCGTCGCTCTAATGGGATGAGTATCATTCAAAAATAAAAGATATCCGTCTCATAATTTTTCGCCTGAAAAAAAACTCGATTAATCACAATATTAACATCGTTTTCTCAAACGCTAGCCCCGTTTCGGTGGAATTCATTCCGCGACGCTGGTATCATTTTCGTAGAAATCGTCCGTCCATAGGCGGCTAGGCAGGCGTTGAATATTTTCCTCCGAAATGTCCGGGTCGTCCGAGTCAAGCTCAAAACTAACAAATCACGTCGATCAGTTTCAGCCGGGGTCCGCGTGTCCGATCGGTGACTGTCGTTTTCCAAATTAATGCAAGTCAACGTGATATCACTCCACTAATTATGCAAATAGTCCGAAGAGTTATGACTACTGAAGCTGAGCATGGGCCGAGCCGTGTTCGTTCGGGGTTTGGGGCGACGTTTGCAAGATATTTGTTTTTCTCGCTCCCGGTGAGGTGATGGACGGAGGTTATCGTCGTCGTCGTCGTCGCTGCTCTTCGCCTTCTATCCTTCCCCGAACACATCCTGCTCCCGGGCTGTGAGGTGGCC
This sequence comes from Malaya genurostris, assembly GCF_030247185.1. NCBI lineage: Eukaryota > Metazoa > Arthropoda > Insecta > Diptera > Culicidae > Malaya > Malaya genurostris. Next base: position 294,551,718 of record NC_080571.1, read on the forward strand.
ATTTAATAGAAATCACTCTTCAGCTGCCGTGTGGTGGCACGACGACGCGTCGTCATCGGTCAGCAAAGAACGGCAATCGCGGTTACGATGTGATAATTATCATAAAAACTGGATTATAAAATGGCACGAAACGAAGAAAAATAACCTGCATATTTGAGAGGTCGCTTTTGGACGGATTTATAACGATCTGGTGTTTGAAGACAGGACACAGCCGAGCAAAACGGTTTCGCTAAAACGGAGGAATAATTGTATCCAATTAGGGGGGCTGGATTAGGACATACGGAGTGACCCAGCAATCGAAAGTGTGAGCTGCCGATTGTTTTATTTTTGAAGATTTTTTTTTATCAAATGGCAATAAATAAGTTTTTCGATTTTTCAAACATTCCCAAACAATATTTTTAAACAAAACTAACATTTCACTGAACCATTCACTCTGACGTTTGATGATTTGAACATTGGTCAGTTGCTGAGAATCTGTCGGTTATTTCTACATTTTTTATAGTTATATGTGAGTAAAAAGAAATAAGAGAGTGCTTGAGATTTATTAGATTAACTCGAACAAAGCACTGAGCTGAATTAATAAATGTAATAAATTTGAAATGGAATGTGCATAACTTAGGTCCTTTGATTATTCAGTCTAAATATGCTTCAAATTCGGATTAATTCATGATTACAAGAAATAATTTAAGTCCTGCTATGAATTTTGAGAGGGATGAAGTTTTCTGGGACAGCTAGTATAATTATAAACCTATTATTTTTTTTTTTTGCTTTTCATTCAACCTTTATTTTTTACTGTGCTTATTTTCTTCGGAACTTGCTTTTTTTGCTATTTTCTTTTAGATTTTTTTACTATCTTTCACTTTTTCTTCTTTAGTTTATGAGTGTCGTTTTTTATTTCAACCTCTCAAACCCTTTTTCATAATTATTTTTCGTTTTATGTTTATTTATTTTTTCATTCATTCTTATACTTCTGGTCTTCTGGAGTTTGAACTGTCCAGCCTTTAGAAATTTGTGAAATGGTTCTACCAACTAATGTATATGGTTGTGCAAAGAAACCTGGCAAATTTTTTTCTCCGGTTACACTGGAACTAAACGAAGTAGTGAGAAACCGAACACTAGTAGTTTTTCATCATGGAACACTGGAATATCGCACACCGCATTTTTATTTATAATTCGTTTTTGAAGAATCAGTCGTACGTTAAAATTATTCGTGAGTTAAAAAATACCTTTTTCAATCCATCTAGTGGTGTAATGATGCCTTTCTCTTATGACTAAAAATTTTAAAAATATCACAAGAACATTCTGTGAATAATTTTTTTTTTCCTGAATAAAATAAGAATCTTTCTTTGGGTATAAACTAACGTAACCTTTTCAATTTGTAAACAGCAACCCATGAGACTATAGGAACTTTTATTTGAGCCTAAGTTTGTCGAAATCGATTAAATCATCTCTGAAAAAAATTGAGTGAGTCTCATTTTACAGTTTTTGACCACTATTTCCGGTACTTCTGGAACCGGGAACTTGGAACCAGTATAGCCGAAGTCTGATCGTTTGGTAAGTAACTAATATACGAGATTTTTATTTTGTGAGTGATATTATTTGACACATACTCACACACATACACGGCCAGACACATACATTGCTCAGCTCGATCAACTATGTCGAATGATATAGAACATTAGCCCTTAGCCCTACAGAAAGGCAATAAGTGTAAGGAGTGTATCGAAAATAAGCTATCCACATATATTCGTGTTGTACGCATGTATTAGAGATGTTTTTTTATGTTCAGATCACAGCATGCTGTGTGTTTGGCTGTTAGCTTTCGTATGTTTACTTGTTTGTGCGGTTGTAATTCCGCGTTTTCAACATGTCGCGTATTGCAAAGGAAGTGAATATTAGGGTTCTGGACACATGGCTAAGTGAGAAGGCACAAATCTCCAAATATCAAGGGGAACGTGCCATTTGAGCCAATTTGTTCTGATATGTAAAGGAGGACTCAAAAATCCTTTCAGGTCCACAATGCTTAACTGTCGTTGATGGGGAGGATGTGAGCGATGCGGACAGGTCGATTCAAGTAGAGAAACTCGGTCGAAAGATACTGGTAAGGCAAGCATAACTATGTTCCTGTGGTTTGAAGTCAACCATTTTTTGCACTACCGGAACTATAAATCCAGAAATCTATCGATCTGAGTGTCTCCAGAAGAGATTGCTGTCTTTATATAAGAAGCATAGTACACCTCCACTGTTTTGGTAGGATTTGGCGTCGGCTCACTATGCCAAAACCACTCTCAATTGGCTTGCGGAAAAGGATATAAATTTCGTTGAAAAAAATATCAATCCACCAAATTGCTCTCAGCTTCGACCCATCAAACGTTACTGGGCAATCGTGAAGAGGGTCTTCAAGAAGACTGGTAAGGCAACTGGGAACATGCAGGAGTTCAAAAAAATTTGGTCTCAAGTGTCCAAAAAATGCGATGAAACACTTGTCCGGAACTTGATGTAGAGCGTTCGATCAAAAGTTCGAAAATTCTTGAAGGAATAACTTAAATTTCATTCGGTTTTCATTATACTCAAGTTTAACCTCGTACAATAACGGATCAATTTTTAGTTTGAATAAAATATCGTTTTTTATCATAATTTGAACGAAAAATTTGTGAATAGCTTATTTTCGATACACTCCTTACTTTTATAGAATCATGATTTTGTAATAACACTAAGAAGTAAGTAAAAATTAAATAAAAGAATTGGAAATTTACGTTTTTTTCACCTGAAAAATATAGATTTTGATGAGGCAGCCCTGAATGCTATACGAAATTGAACAAAGCATGCTGCGAACGAAGCAAAGCCGCACGTACCGTCGCGTACTAGTTTTGCATCGTCATTTTGAATGATGTTTTGACACTCATTGCCCCATAATTTCGGAACCAGATGTGCACCTTGTTTCGCTTTCGCTTGTGAAAAAATACTCATGAAATTGAAAATTTTCGCTAATCCAACTATAATACCGCAACTGGAAGACGAATCTGGATCAAGTGTTCGTGGACTTTTCAAAGAATTTTAAGACCTTTTTTTGCTTCTTAGTTTGTCAAAATCGGTTGAAAAATTTCCCAAAAAATTGAGTGCGCATTTTTGAATAAATTAGCACATATTTTTTTGTAATTTCGGAACCGGAAGTCAAATCCAAATGAAATTCAAGAAAATTGTATGGGGTCTTAAGACCTTTCATTTGAATCAAAGTTTGTGAAAATTGGTTTAGCCATCTCTTATAAAATTGAGTGCCATTATTTGTCACACACACACACACACACACACACACACACACACACACACACACACACACACACACACACACACACACACACACACACAAATTTAATTAATGGAGCGGCATTTCCACAACCTTATAACGATAATTTTTCTAGACGGAGCAAGTGGACCTTGTCGCTCAGCATCATGTCGCTTAGAGAAATCTCATCACTGCCGAGCTCCATAATCCGCTGGTTTCAACTGCTGGGTGATGACGATCTTATACGAATAAAACGACAAATCTTCCTTGACCATTCGATGGAAAGAACGATGAGAAATTTAAAGAGCAACCGTATGTTTCTTACCCGAACGGGACAAGAGCGGATCGAATTCGTTCAACATTCTCTGGTGTCCGGACTGAGCGGACGTGGCCCGAAGGTTTTAGTTTGGCCACAGAATGTGTTTTTATAAAAATTTTCACCAACAGCTTCACAGTACTACGCGAAGGCAACGGTTAACATTTATAATGTTTTTTTTTCTAAATTGTTTTCTAATAGTTGTAACATACGATTGATGCTCCAAAAAAAAAGTGTGAGCGACACTCCAGTGCTCCATGCTGGAATACTACTAGACGAAAATAAACCTTCATTCTTCTATGTACTTTCCTATGCCGTGCCCTCCCTTGTTTTGGTCCCAGTGAAACATATCAAAATGTGTTAGCTTTCTTTGCGCAACATTTTATTTTAGTGACGAAAACCGAACAGAATGCTGTTCATGTAAACTGTGAGCGGTTAGTGTTAGGTCTTTTATATCAAGCAAGTATCAAATAATCTGGCTCTTCACTTGTTTGCAAATTGTTGGTTTGAATGAAACAGATTTCACGATAACGTCTCTACAGGGCTAAAAGCCACTCACAAGTAGATTGGCCGATTATAAAGTACTTTGGTACTAAGTCTCATTTTTCAACACAAGTGATGGAAGCTCAAGTTCCCTTGGTACATTTTACGAATAATTTTCAATCTGAATACGTTGTATATTGCTTGTTATGAAGAATACAATTTGGGGCTTTCTCTTATTTTTTATCTTCCTTCATGCTATATTCTACATCTTTATCCATTTAACGGTTAATTTTAGCTTCAGTATTTTTTGTTGACGTAAGACTATGTCTTTGTTTTCTACATAGGAGTGCGCATTTGAGATACGGAAAACAAAACGGTACAAACAGTTATCATTATACCTGCGACTTAGAAATATTTCTACGCATCGATTCGAGTAGATAAAATTATACATCTTAAATAATTGGTGGTCGAAATTTTAATGAAAAGCAAGCAATGCCTATTTTTCCCTGTTCTGCAAGTCATTATCATTGTTTCCTCTAACAAAGACGACCGTATCGTATACATAAGGGTTTGGGGGTTTTAACCCCTTCCATAGAGGATTTAACAACACCAAGTTCCATGAGCATTATACAGGGTCCGCCATCTAACTTTTTTTGAACTAGCGGTTATTTCGAAATTGGTAACCTTAATGTCACTTCTGATTTGGCAAAAACTTAGTTTTATTCTTCCGTTGAACGAAAATGGTTGTGTAAACGCTTAAGGAACGCGTGAAAATAGTGCAGTTTTACTTTGAAACTGGGCTTGCGATCAGCTCGAAAAAGACGCCGATTTTTGCCAAAAAATCATCTTCTCGGATAAGGCACATTTTTATCTCGGCGGCTATGTTAATAAGCAAAATTGTCGCATCTGGGGGACGGAAAACCCGCACGTTATCATGGAAAAGCCGATGCATCCTCAGAAAGTGACGGTTTGGTGCGGATTTTGGTCTGGCGGCATCATTGGGCCGTTTTTTTCGAAAATGAGGCAGGATCCGCCGCCACGGTCAATGACGAGCGCTACCGCGTCATGATTAGCGTTTGGTTCTTTCCGTTACTTGAAGAGGAAGACTTTGACACCATTTGGTTCCAACAAGACGGTGCTCCGTGCCACACAGCCAACGCTATGATCGATTTTCTGCGCACAGTCTTCGAAGATCGAATTATCAGTCGAAATTCGGATGTCGTTTGGCCACCTCGGAGCTGTAATTTGACGCCATTATACTATTATCTTTGGGGGGGAGGGTCTGTCAAAGATAAGTGTTATGTGGACAAGCCACAGACAATTCAAGCCTTGAAGGACAACATTCGTGCAGCCATAGCTGAAATAATGCTGCATACAATCGAAAATGTACTAAAACACTGGACCGTATGGTGTACTACAAGGCCAGCCGAGGTAGCCATTTGAATGGAATTATATTCCACAAATAAGCGGAAGGATTGTACTTTAATATGAAAAAATAAATTTTGAAATCGGATGAACCGTTTGTGTTGTATTGCATGTTTTAAAAAAAAGTTAGATGGCGGACCCTGTATTACTTATTAATGGTCTAAAAGTCCCGGGCCGAAGACATAGATGGCACCAGTTTTATTGCAGTCATTTTTTCAGTTAATACTTACCTTTAAAAGACAGCTGTGGAAATTCCATGATTTTCTATTCGTTAGTTTGTGAGTAATTGTGCTAAGAGTGACGCTACTTTCGTTATTTTCAGACCAATGGATCAAAAACAATTTCGTATTTTAATTTTACACTGCTTCTTGATTGGGAAAATATCGGTCAAACGAAACAATGGCTGGAAATGTGTTTTGGAGATTTCGCTCCATCAGAAACAACAATAAAACGTTGGTTTGCTGACACCGATCATGCAAAACGCAGTGGACGTCCAAAGACGATAACACCAGGAAACATAAAAAAATTCACAAAATTGTTTTGAATGATCGAAAAGTGAAGTTGCGTGAGTTAGCTGGCATCTTAAAGATATCGAAAGAACGTGTTGGCTTTATATTGCATGAGCATTCGACTATGAGGAAGCACTGTTCAAAGTGAGTGCCGCGTTTGCTCACTGTTGACCAAAAACGTGAACGTGTTGATGAATTTGAGCAGTGTTTGGCTCTGTTTAAACACAACAAACCGGAATTTTCCGTCGATATACGATAATGGATGAAACATGGATTCTTCACTTCACTCCGGAATCAAAACAATCGTCATCTGAGTGGACAGCAAGAATCAAGACGGTATCGTTGAAACTGAGGCCTATTCTGAAGGAAAAGATAAATCGTTGTACAAAAGTGGTATTGAAATGTTAGAGCGGCGAAATGATAAATGAATAAAGTTAATTTTGAACCAAAAGAATCGTGTTCTCTTTGTATTCCCGGGACTGTTAAGCTCCTGTGTTTTTAAAAAAAATTAATAACTGGACAATTAACACTTCGGTCTCAGTAAATTTTATAAAAATTTGCACCTCGTTTCGCCAACGCTAGTGAAATTGAAATTTTTCACTTATTGTGCTGTAATACCGGAACCAAAAGTCGGATTTGGATCAACTTTTCGAAAACTTTTTAAAGAATTTCAAGACCTTTCATTTGCATCTTAGTTTGTGAAAATCGGTTGATAAATTTCCGAGAAAATTGAGTGCACATATTGCTTTGTAATTTCGGAACCAGAAGTCGAATGAAGATAAAATTTTACAATAAGCTATGAGACTAAACTTTCTTACTTTTCTCAGATAATGTAATTCCGGTACCGGAAGTGACAACAATTTAACAATCTGAAATGAAAGGTCTCATAGTCCTAAGCAAAACTCCCAAATTTCATCAGGATCTGACTTCCGGTTTCGGAATTATAGGGTGTATGTGTTCAAAATTTGATACCGTTACTTAAAGCGGCGAAACAAAAAACTTAAATCTACTTCTAATCTGGCCTTGAAACTATTCCAATTGGTAGCCATTATCAGTAGACAATTAAACAAATCGAATTTGGCTATTATGGCTGCAGCTTTACGATTCCGGAAGCAAATAGTGATTATATATGTTCCAGATTGGATCTCACTCACTTTTCTCAGCAATGGCTTGACCGATTTCCACAAACTCAGGTGAAAGGTCTTATATTCCTATACGCTGAAGTCTTTTTTTATGCGAATTTACGTACCGCATAAAAAAAACCGCATAAAAAAAAACCGCATAACTCTGAAGTCGGTGTTTTGTAATGTTAATATTATGGATGACGCACTTTTCTTTCTAATTTTTGCGCCCGACAATTTTTTTTCTGTTATGGTCAAATCTTTTTCGACAAAACAAGAATCAAATGAATAAATGTACGAGCTAAAAGAAATCTTCTAATTATATTTGAGCCCAACTCATGGTTTCTTACAGGATAATAAGTGTTAAAATTTGAGAAAATTCCTTAAGACTAATGAGCAAATATTTCTAGTTAGCAGCATGTTTCGGACTACACAGGGCTTTAAAAATGTCAACCCTTCTGAAAAGTGAAGACACCAAATGATACGAACTGTCTAAAACTGGTTTTTAGAATATTCAAATTTTTTGATTTTTTTGTAGTGGTCAATCAATTTCTCTTATATCAAATAGTCTTTCCATTTGAAGTTTCCGAAGAACCGAAGGTAGTAAATTTTATTAATTTGCATAATGAAAAACTGGTGGAAAAGAACTAACGAAACAAGTAACAAGTAACAAGTAACAAGTAACAAGTAACAAGTAACAAGTAACAAGTAACAAGTAACAAGTAACAAGTAACAAGTAACAAGTAACAAGTAACAAGTAACAAGTAACAAGTAACAAGTAACAAGTAACAAGTAACAAGTAACAAGTAACAAGTAACAAGTAACAAGTAACAAGTAACAAGTAACAAGTAACAAGTAACAAGTAACAAGTAACAAGTAACAAGTAACAAGTAACAAGTAACAAGTAACAAGTAACAAGTAACAAGTAACAAGTAACAAGTAACACAAGCGTTATTATTATTCAAAAATAAATCTCGGTTTTTTGCTTCGGTCCCCCTCCCCCCGTTCGCCGATCCCGGCAATGAAAATAAAGGTAAATCGTCAACCGCAAACAATCCACTGTCCCAGGACAGTCACACGGATTGCGAAACAAAAGCTGTCACTTTATGTTAATGTTGATGAAGTACATTATCCTCATGAGACAGCAGCAAATCACCTTCCGTCCGACTGAGTAAGTTGCAGTCCGGTGTCTCGGTTTTGGGGGGCCCCCGCAACGGGGACGACTCGGCTGAGAGGTTCGGATATGTGCTGCTCCGTAGTTGGCAACTGTGACAGATTGCTTTGACTTTCTTTTATGCACCGACGGAACCCACCCACAACGTGTCCACTACAGTCCGGTTCACATGCGAACCGGAGGAGACAGCGAATAGCTCGAGTTCGGTTGCTGGCAAGGTCAGGAGGGGGGTAGTTGGCGAATACTGAAGATAAAACTTGCAGCATAAATAATTTCCCTCGACTTCGTCAACCGGGCAGTTAGGCGGTTAGAGCGAGTGAGAGAGAAATAGAGAGAGGAAGTGAAAAGTGAATACGCGGTGACTCAATTCCCAGTGGCCGGTGGCAGGCCAAGAGTTCGCTACCGTTCCCGGGAAGCCGAAAAAGCCGATTCAGTAGCTAGGGTTTGATGGCACGGTGTTATCGTCTCGGTCAGATTTAATATAAATTCTCGAACGATTCGTCTGCATGTGTTTTATTTTTTCAGCTAGGATTCAATTAGTAGTTTTTTTTTACAGTGTCATACGCTTGGCAAGGCTTATTTTATTAGGACAAAACTGACTGAGAATGTCTATCGAACTCATGACACTTTTTGTGAACTGTCGTGCTCCCGTCCCCAGGGACCTGAAGACGAAGTTCTATTTGTAGGATATTCAGGGAAAAATTTTACTTAATTTACTTCTGAGCTCAACCAGTGGTTAATCAACATCGGAACGGGAAACAAGAACCATTGCTGTTTGCATTTTCGTCATACTCAATCCGAGCGTCGTCAGTCCCGCCTTTTTCTGTTTCCAGAGAGTGACAGATTTTCACTCTAGATAGTCCTTGTCTGGAGTCTGTCCCCAGTACCGGTACCAGACGAGACGAGACGAGATATCGTCTTGACAGCTTCCCTCCGACACGGTCATGTTCTTGCCAGTTTTCTACTGTGGGGGGGACTCGCGGGGATCTCATTGCATCCAGCAGCAAAGTAAACCAAGCAGCCTGCCACTGAGCGAACCAGAGACGTTGGTCGTCACCGAAAAAGTGGACAGCCTTCAGATGGATATCTATGTCTGTCCATACGGTGATCTTTGACGTGTCCTGCAGTGGCTGCCGTATTCCGCTTGTGTTCAAGTTGACGGGGAAAAAAAGAAGCAGCATCGAATTGATATTTTCAATGCCTGTGACAGAGTGAGTGACATTCGGCAATAAAACTGAGATGTCATTGAATTTCGGTTGTCTGTCGTGGTTTGATGAGATGGACGGAAAATTATTATTCAATTTGTCAAAGATGTTGGAGAAACCGTACTTCACTCCATTAAAAGTGTTGTAAATGAAATGCTTGCAATTACACCATTATTCGGGCAGTACGAGCAGAGCAGCACTCACATAGTTAGCCTCCGAGAAATCGTAGATCTTTCAACAGAACATACACATATATCACACGCAAAACTATATCCGTGGCCCCATAAATCTTGGCAGAAAATTATAAATTTTCCAACCTGCTAACCACCCGCGGGGCGCCAGGTATGTTGCTAAATAAACCTTAAGTATTATTATTATTATTATTGTGTCATGATACACCCTGGCGATGTTGGTGTTGGTGGTGGTGGTGGCAGCAGTTTGACATCAACGCAGGCAGTGCTCGTGGAATGTGTTGAGGGTTTTTTTTCGAGAACAGGCAACTCCACCTGACTTCCCTGCTGAGATTGTTAACCGAAACCGTTCGCCAATCGTTCGTCGGCATCGTCGCGTCCACCGTGACGGCTGCGATTTTACTGCAGAAAGAACGCGGGGGTACTTCAAGGAAGCATAAATAAAAATCGAGTTATAAATCTGCGAAAACGCGCACATTACATCCCTGTGCTTCATGCCGACCGCAATTGGGCCGCGTGAGCTTTCTCGTCGAGAGGTTGTTACTGCTTCAATCGGTTTGACACCGGCACATCACGGATTTCCCCCCACTCCATTCCCGTTGGATCGGCGGCGGCGGTGGGTGATTTGGCAGTGGAAAATTTACTGACTGGTTGAATTGTTTTTTTTCTTGCGATCGACGAGGTAATGAAGAAATAAACAAGCTAGTTCTGCGCGTGGTCCTGCCAAACGGAATTTTCGGTCGAGCCGCCTCTCGGTTTCCGCTGCGGGCATGCAACAGCTTGACTGTTTTTTTTTATTTCGCACGAGGTGCGATGGTTTATGATTTTCTCTCAATTCATTTCCCCTTTAGCGGTATGAAAACACACTTGCTAGCCAGCCAGCCAGTCAGCCAGCCCGTGGGACTGGATATGATTTGTAGAGTCATTAAAAAAGCGATGCTGTTTCTCCAGATGCTATTTGTGCGATTCAATCGACGGATAATATTCATTGTTCCCCCCCACAGGCTAGTAAGGTGTGATGGGTATGAGAATCGTCTATTAACGTAGGCTATTTAGGTTCAATTCTGTCGTCTATTGACAAAACAGTTGCTCAGGCTGCGTCACCTGGACAGGATCTATTGAAATGTTGAATAACTCTGCCATTTTGGCAAATCAGCCAGGTTGAAAAACGCCAATCTTTGTAATTTTAGTCATGGTTCGACTTACGCAAAAGAGCGGATTGAAACTGTGCGTGCTTACCGGACGCATTTACAGGAGTGGGTTTTAGGGGTTCAAGCCCTCCTCCCCACCGAATCTAAAAAAATATAGGGCTGTCTACAAGACACGACCATTAAAAGTGACATTCAACATGCAATTTTGAAACTCAGTCACCAATGTATATAAATTTGATAAAGGCTATAAATTGGAAATCATATTAATTCCTAATATCGTGAGACCTGCTTGTAAAACCCATCCTTGAAATAGCATTAGTTTAACGATTCGAGTGAAAATCAACAAACCAGTGGAAATATAATCTAAAATACTTCACGATTACTGGATTATTTAGTGCTCCTTCCTGACTACTCGTATTAATCTTTTTAAATAATTGATTACTAAGATTACTTACGAATAGTAATAATTATTTAAGGATTCTAAATAAAATCCACTGATTGGTGGATTGCTTGAAAAAACCACATATGAAAATGTCTGTTTATGTGCCCAATTCTCGCCATTTGCGGGAAGTTTTACTTTTCTGTCACAATTTAAAAAAAATGCAACTGAAGCGCATCGAATGCTTTCAGAAACTTACGGTGATGCTGCTCTGAGTAAAAGAAAGTGTCGGGAGTGGTTTCAACGTTTTGAAAATGGTGATTTCGATGTCGAAGACAAACATGATGGTGGAAGAGAAAAAACTTTCAAAGATGAATAACAATTTACTACGAGCTCTTAAAACCGGGTGAAACCATCATAGGAGATCGCTACCGAAAGCAACTGATGCGCCTTAGTCGCGCGCTAAAAGAAAAGCGGCCACAATATCAAGAGCGACATGACAAAGCCATCCTCCAACACGACAATGCTCGGCCTCACGTCGCAAAAGTGGTCAAAAAGTACCTGGAAACGCTGAAATGAGAAGTCTTGCCCCACCCGCCGTATTCCCCAGATGTCGCCCCTTCTGACTTCCACCTATTCCGTTCGATGGCACACGACCTGGCAGATCAACATTTTCAATCCTTCGAAAAGTTGGAAAAATGGATTGCTTCATGGATAGTGTCAAAAGAGGACTCCTTTTTTCGAACCGGGATCCGAAAATTTCCGGAAAGATGGGAGAAAGTTGTCGCTAGCGACGGACAATACTTTGAATAATACATCTGTAAGCACTTTTTCGCAATAAAGCTTTTAATTTTGAAAAAAAAAATGGCGGAAGCAAAGTTGTACACCTAATATACTACCAAAACAATCACTATATAATAATTTTAAGTAGGGGAGAGTGTTCGGTTACTGGCACCCTTTTTATTTTTAGCTTCTGACTAAGTGCACATTATGCGGACATATTTACATCAATAAAAAGCTAATGTCCCAAGCTAACAAATGATTAAGAAACTAAGGTGGTTTATTTAATTGTTAAAACTTCATTATCAATTTAGTAAAGTGATAAATTTTGGCCATTTCTGAAAAGGTGTTCGGCTACCGGCTACCCCAAGAAATTTCGCTAAAAATGGAAAAATGTATGTAAAGACTGCAACTATTCAAAGACAAAACCTGTTTTAATTCACCTAGTGGTGTAATGATGCCTTTCTCATATCAATCATACTATCATATATAATAGTGTGGTATTCTTCAAAATAATTCTCTGCGATTCTTGAAAGAATGACCGAAATCGGTTTGTTTGAACGTCTACTGATAAAAACTATTAATTTGAAAAGATTTGAGGTCGATTAATTTCTAAATTTTTTAAGGTTTTTCCCCATTTTCAGTGATGGTATACAATTTTTAACCCACTTTACCCTATATTTCCGGATCTGGAAGCCGGATCCGCATGAAATTTAGGAATTACATATGGCACCACAGGACCTTTCATTTCAATCTAAGTTTGTGAAAATCGGTCACGCCATCTATGTGAAAAGTTGGAACACATATTTTCTTTTTTTGCACATTTTACCCCATAACTCCCGAACCGGAAGTCGGATCCAAACAATATTCAGGAACTTTTTATGGGACCTCAAGATCTTTCATTTAAACCTAAGTTTGTGAAAATCGGTTAATCCATATCTGAGAAAAGTTAGTGCACTTATTTTCAAAATTTTTTGCGCATAATTCCGGCACCGGAAGTCGGATCCAAATAATATTCAGGGATTTTGTATGGGACCACAAGACCTTTTATTTGAATCTAAGTTTGTGAAAATCGTTTCAGCCATTTCCGAGAAAAGTTAGTGCAAAAAAACGTCACACACACACACAGATTTTGCATACTCGACGAACTGAGTTGAATAGCATATGACACTCCGGGCCTCGGTTCAATAGTCGGTTTTCACAGTGATTGCATAACCTTTCTATATGAGAGAGGGAAAAAGTCATAAAAAACTTTTGTGTTGATTTTCAAGTAATTAAATTTTGTTTTCAGCGTAACTAAAAGTACAAGCGTCTGTTCGCTTTAGTATTCGGCACAAAAAGAACGTGCTGGTGTTACACACACATGACATTTGTCGGAATGACGCTATCTGCTTTCTGTCAAAAGTTACAGTGGGATGCCGGCAACCGAACACCTTCCCCTACATCTAAAACAACTGTGCAGCGAATCACAAACTATCCCATGTTGTACTAGTTGCAGTTATAGAAGTACTGGAAAAATCTTCACATCGTCATGTAAAAATAAAGGAACTAAAACAATTGTTCAACTTATCAAAAATTTTCAAAATGACTGTCATAATTGTAATATATCCCAAAATGCTGTATATGTCTTGTGAAGGAAAAATTATGCTCTCCGCAAGGCAAAAAATGATAAGCCGAATTGAAAACATTGCAGTAAAAAATACTTCGCAGCCGATTCCGCATAGTATTGGCTGCCTCATAAAATGTTAGGTCAGTGTGTGCAGTTTACTTCATTTTTAGAAAAACAATGATATGATATTCGAAACTTTCAACTAAGTTGTGCCACATTTATCTGCTTGAAATGAACGCAAAACTTGCAGACATGAGAATATTTTCATAAAAGTTGGGGAAATATAACATTACATAGACAATAAAAATAAATTTCAATCAGAAATTTGTGCTTGGTTTTCATCTTACTAAAATAATAAGCAGATCTGACATCACTTTCGAACGACATTGAACGAAAAGTTAAGTTCATCATAGGTATATATTACCGCCTAAGCAAGCAACAGTGCGTATCACAAATGCTGGTCCGCTAAGATGAATGACTAAACTGTTTTGTTGTTTAAGTCAACTAGTTTGATAAAAGTAAAAACAAAACGTATGGAATTTCTGATTTCAATATTTACTTCTTTATATTTCCATTTATTTAGATAATATAAATCATTACGTTGGGTGAACCATTTTCTTTTCAACACACTGTTACCATCGATGCCATATTGGAAAATATTGAAGAAAAATTCGTTTCAATATTTTTCAGGTTAATTGACACATCTATATGATTAAAGTCGTCTGAAAAGGTGTATGAATGTTTGATAGCTTTTTTATACATATTTTAAACACCATCCCGGTCATACTCATTAAACAGAATAGATTGTTATTTTCACATAAATTTATGTGCAGTCATCAAAACGTACATTCAAATGCGCTCGAAATTGTCAGGAGTACGAAGATATGTTTCACCATAAAAATGCAGTTCGTTGTCGATTTTCTATTTACAAAATTATAAAAGATCGATTCTACAATATGTAGTGTTAGCGTTTATTTATGTGCAGAATATGTTTCAAGTTCCATGTTAGTGTTATTCTTGTTTACATCACGTAGTAGTTTGTACGAGTTTCACAATTATTTTTTCGCTGGTTTTATTGCTGCATTTGTAATGGGACTGATGCACGAGTTTTTGTATTAGTTTGTATCATTGTGAATAAATATTCGTAACAACGGAAGACCCTTAAAATATGTTGAACAACACAGAAAAGTGGGCTTTTTCTATGACACAGCAGTTACCAGAATAGTAATATAAACTAATTTGAATAATTGCACAATCAATAGAAAAATACAGAACAGCAATTTAACTTGGTAATTCGGACACACAGCTACTTATTGTAGCAATAAACCAAAATGTATTAAGTGTGAAGGACCTCATAAAGATAATGATTGCAACAAGGAAATTGAAAAATGTATTTATTGTGGGGAAAGTCCTCATGAGGATATTTCAGTATGCACTGCATTTAAAGTGCACAAAGACAAAATTAAGCTTTCTTTAAAAGCACGGTCTAAGCGCACATATGCAGAAATGCTTAAAACGGTCATTGATGTCCCCCCTTTGGAAACCGAAAACGGGTTTTCAAATCTAGAGGACACAGAGGACTCTGACTCTGACGAAAATAGTGAAGGTAATTCGTTTATCACTACCCAAGGGTCAGTTAAGAGAAAGAAGTCTTCTTCCAAATTACCAAAAAAGACACCTAAAGTTTCATCTTCAAAAAAAGATCCCCGTGTTAAACAAAAAAAGTCAAAACCAAAGATTGTGCCTCCTGGTTTGTCAAATTCACAAACCAATCCAGGATCTAGCACAGAAAAAGGTAATAATCCTGTGGGCTCCATTTCACAGCCACCAACAGGATTACTGAAGTTTTCGGAAATTGTTGAATGGATTTTCTCAGCATTCAATATATCTGAACCCTTAAAGACCCTCATAATGGCATTCCTTCCAATAGCTAGAAATTTTTTGAAGCAGTTATCAGCTCAATGGCCAATTGTCTCAGGTTTTGTATCTTTTGATGGATAATTTATCACCCGCCGCAAATGATACAATCACTGTCCTGCAGTGGAATTGTCGAAGCATCATGCCAAAACTTGATTCATTTAAAATTTTATTGCATAGTCAAAAATGTGATGTATTTGCTTTATGCGAAACATGGCTTACTTCAAACATAGCTTTAAATTTTAATGATTTTAACATTATTCGTCTCGATAGAGACTCTCCGTATGGTGGAGTGCTTTTGGGAATTAAGAAATGCTGTTCCTTTTATAGATTAAACATCCCTTCAACTTCTAGTATAGAAGTTGTTGCTTGCCAAATAAACATTAAAGGCAAAGATATTTGCATAGCTTCGGTTTATATTCCTCCAAAAGCACAAGTTGGACAGCGACAGCTTAATGAAATGGTTGAAGCCCTTCCTGCTCCACGATTGATTCTGGGGGATTTAAATTCGCACGGAATGATGTGGGGTTCCGTTTACAATGATAGCAGATCATCTTTAATACAAAACATTTGTGACAATTTTAGCATGACGGTATTAAATATGGGTAGCATGACACGGATCCCAAGACCTCCTGCACGCCCAAGTGCATTAGATCTATCTCTTTGCTCAACATCAATTCGACTAGATTGCACCTGGAAAATATTGCCTGATTTACACGGTAGCGATCATTTACCAATCATCATCTCAATTAGCAGTAACAAAGGCATTGCTAATTCAGTTAATATTCCATATGATTTGACAAAAAATATCGACTGGATTAAATACCAAAGTAGAATCTCTAGTATTTTGAATTCAATGGAAGAGCTCCCTCCACTTGAAGAATATGACTTCCTCATTTGTTCGATTCTGGAGGCAGCAGAACAATCCCAAACTAAACGCTTTCCTGGGCCAACGACTAACAGAAGGCCTCCCAACCCCTGGTGGGACAAAGAGTGCTCAGAGGCTAAACTCGCAAAACAAAATGCTTGCAAGACGTTTCTAAAACGGGGAGGAGGAACTCCTCAGAATTTTGAAAAACTTATGGTTTTAGAAACCAAGTACAAGAGCATACTTCGAGCCAAAAAATGTAGCTATTGGAGACATTTTGTCGAAGGTTTGTCAAGAGAAACCTCAATGAGCACTCTTTGGAATACGGCCAGACGAATGAGGAATCGTAACGTGGGCAATGAGAGTGATGTATACTCGAACCGATGGATATTTGACTTTGCTAGGAAAGTTTGCCCAGATTCTGTTCCTACGCAAAGCATTATACGGGAATCTCCTCCAAATAATGGTTTTATTAATAACCCATTTTCAATGATGGAATTTTCTATAGCACTCTTGTCTTGTAACAATAACGCCCCTGGGTTGGACAGAATTAAATTCAACTTGGTGAAGAATCTGCCCGACCTCGCAAAAAGACGTTTGTTGGAATTGTTCAACAAGTTTCTTGAGCAAAATATTGTTCCGCCTGACTGGAGACAAGTGAAAGTTATCGCCATTCAAAAGCCGGGGAAACCAGCTTCCAATCACAACTCATATAGACCCATTGCGATGTTGTCCTGCATCAGAAAATTGTTCGAAAAAATTATTCTACGACGTCTCGACACTTGGGTCGAGACGAACGGTTTGTTGTCAGATACTCAGTTTGGCTTCCGTAGAAATAAAGGGACGAATGATTGCCTTGCATTACTTTCGTCTGACATCCAAATTGCCTTCGCTCAAAAGCAACAAATGGCATCTGTATTTTTAGACATTAAAGGAGCATTTGATTTAGTTTCCATTGATGTTCTTTCAGACAAGCTCCACCAACATGGACTTCCAGCGGTTATAAATAATTATTTGCACAACCTTTTGTCAGAGAAGTGCATGTATTTTTCACATGGTGATTTGGCAACATTCAGAATTAGCTACATAGGTCTCCCGCAAGGCTCATGCCTCAGTCCGCTCCTCTATAATTTTTACGTGAATGACATTGACAGCTGTCTAGTAACCCCATGTACACTAAGGCAATTGGCAGATGAAGGCGTGGTTTCAGTTACTGGGCCCAAAGCTATTGATCTGCATAAACCATTGCAAGATACCTTAGATAACTTGTCCGTTTGGGCTGTTCATCTTGGTATCGAATTCTCTGCGGAGAAAACAGAGTTAGTCGTCTTTTCAAGAAAGCATGATCCCGCGCAGCTTCAGCTCCATATGATGGGAAGAATGATCCAACAGGTTTTAACTTTTAAATACCTCGGGGTGTGGTTCGATTCCAAATGCACGTGGGGAGGACACATTAGGTATCTGATAACGAAATGCCAACAAAGAGTAAATTTTCTTCGAACAATAACAGGATCTTGGTGGGGTTCTCATCCGCAAGATCTAATAAAATTGTATCAAACAACGATACTTTCAGTGATGGAATATGGATGCGTTTGTTTTCGTTCCGCTGCAAACTCTCATTTTATCAAACTTGAGCGAATTCAGTACCGTTGTTTGCGAATTGCTTTGGGCTGCATGCACTCGACACATACAATGAGTCTTGAAGTTCTGGCGGGAGTTCTTCCATTAAAAGATCGATTTTGGGAGCTTTCATCACGCCTGCTAATAAGATGTGAGGTGCTGAATCCCATGGTAATTAATAATTTCGAACGACTAGTCGAGCTTCGATCTCAAACAAAATTTATGACAGTATATTTTAACCATATGTCACAGGAAATCAACCCTTCAAGATATATTCCTATCCGTGTCAGCATCCTAAGTGCCCCTGACTCAACTTTATTTTTCGATACATCCATGCAGCGTGAAGTGCGTGGAATCCCGGATCATCTACGCTCGACGGAAATCCCAAAAATATTTTCAAGTAAGTTCAGGCATATTGACTCTGAGAAAATGTTTTACACGGACGGATCGCGAATTGAAGAAGCGACAGGGTTTGGTATGTTCAACAATAATGTTTCAGCCTCATTTAGGCTTCAAGAACCTGCATCTGTTTATATAGCAGAGCTAGCAGCAGTTCATTATAGTTTGAGTGTAATCGTCACATTATCTCCAAACCATTATTTCCTCTTCACAGATAGTCTGAGTGCAATTGAAGCCATTCGCTCAATCGCTGCTGGCAAAAATGAACCGTTTTTCTTGGGTAAAATAAAACAGTGTCTGAACGACATATTGAAGAATAATTATTTAATCACTATAGTCTGGGTCCCGGCTCATTGCTCCATTCCAGGCAATGAAAGAGCCGATAATTTAGCCAAACGTGGTGCTATTGAGGGTGAAATTTATGAGCGACCGATTGCTTTCAACGAATTCTATAGTTCGTCTCGCCAAAGAACACTTGCCAGCTGGCAAGCTTCTTGGGATAGAGATGATCTGGGTCGGTGGATGCACTCAATTATTCCGAAAATATCGACAAAGGCATGGTTCAGGGGACTGGATGTGAGTAGGGATTTCATTCGTGTGATGTCCAGACTCATGTCCAATCACTACACGTTAGATGCACATCTCCTTCGAATTGGGCTCTCCGAGACTAATCATTGTGCTTGCGGAGAAGGTTATCGGGATATTGATCATGTCGTTTGGACATGCGTGGAGTATCGTGATGTCAGATCTCAACTAATAAATTCTTTGCGTACCCAAGGTAAACTATCCAATATCCCAGTTCGAGACATTCTTGCTTGTCGTGACCTTTCATACATGAAACTTATTTATCATTTCATAAAGAAAATTGGAGTTTAAATTTAATAAAGGCCCCTTTTAAGACTTAGTTCTGATCCCAGCTGCGTCCATGAGTTCAACCAATAGCTAAATTAGAATAAAAATTATGTAATGATACAAACAAACTCGAAACAGTTTATGAAATTATCAACAAAATGTCTGAAAATAACAACTTATTTTATAATTTATAGAAGTTAATCGTTTGGTTCAAATAATATTTCCGAGTAGATTTCATAATAAATGACGAGTTACCTAAGATGATATTTAAGCTATAAGAGAATATTTTTTAATAATTTCAAAACGTTGTGACTATGTTAGAATTAAATTAGGATAAGAATATTATGTAAAAGTGATGCTACGGCGATGAAAAACTTATGTAAACTGCCTTAAGAAATAAACGTATTTATGGAAAAAAAAATTTAACTTGGTACTTGGTTAGTTTCATATTCCATTTGACTTCGTCGAAATCGCAAATTGTCTGTATGTGTGTATGTAAGTGTGTTCGAATGAATGTAAAATTTCTTTGCACTCACATTTTTCGGAGACATTCGACTTTCACGAACTTAGATTCAAATGAAAGATCATGTAGTCCCATGCAACGTTCCTGATTTTTTTTTTTGAAACTGACTTCCGGTTTCGCAATAATAGGGTGATATGTGCAAAAAAAAAAAATAAGTTTACTAACTTTTCTCAGAGATGGCTTTCCACAAACTTAGATTTGAATAAAAGGTATAATTGTCTCACATAGAGTTCTTGAAATATATTTGGATTCGTCTTTCGGTTCCGGAACTACAGGATGAAGTGTGTTGAAAATTTCAAATAGCTATACTGAGCGGTGATGCAAGACACGAAAATGTATTTCATAACTGAGCTAAAATCAATTCCAATCGATGTGCCTTGACAGTTTACTGCCAAGTAAATCGACTTCGGCTATACCAGTCCCAGGCTTCCGGTTCCGGAGGTACAGGGAATATTTTTTACAAACTCAAAAATTGAACTCACTTTTCTCAGTGACGGCTAATTAGTATATTAGTATGAAAGATCCAAAGATTCTATACAGAATTCCTGAATTTCATTTCGATCTGACATCCGATTCCGAAATTACAAGGTTATGAGTATTAAAATTTTTAAACCTTCTTATAAAGCGCACCGTAACGTTTATGCGTTGGTACGGAAGCAAAAAAAAAACAACACCGCCTCTACGAACGAAACACCCAGCGAAGCACGAAAGCCGACAACGGTTGAGGCGCAGTAGATTTTCGAATGCGTCACAATAGATTGAAGTTTTTTTTTTGAAATGACATGCGTTGGACTTTCATGCTTCGTGATGTCTAAGAAATTTTTGCTGCCGGTATGATTATAATGATAGTAGTAATAATAAAAATCCAATCACGAAGGATATTGATTTGTCAAAGCTATAATTAGATCAGTGGCGCGACATGTGTCGACAAGTTAAGGAAGCATTCGAGCAAGTTGCGCTGCTTTACACACCGCGCGTGCGGGTCGTGATTGAAAAATACACTACTCCGAAAGTATTATTATATTCAGTCTAAAACTTTATCAAGATTGAGTTAAGCCCCTAGGGCTTCTTTTTTCAACTAAAAAAAGAAAATAATATATATCCACAAGTTTGAATGGTTTTTATTCGTTTATTAATTTTTAACTTTTTTCATTAAATTAACTATAAAGTTTGTTTTATAGAATCGCTTATTTGAAAGCTAAGAGAAAGACTCACATTCCATGTCTTGGACGGTTTTTTGTATCTTTATTAGACTTTACAGTACAGGCTGTTGAAAAAAGTCTCTTTTTTAAAACGCGAAATATCAAAAAGTCATATCTCGACAATTCCACGTACCATATTGAAATAAAAAAATACGTGTCGAATATTTTCGAGTTCTTCACCGAAAAAAATAGATGAAAAAACATTTTTTTTGGGTGACTGATTTTGCGTGGAATGCCCCATTTATAGTATGAATTTCATATACAAAAGTAACACGAGCTAAGAATTTCGCTTTTTTAAATTGTTTAATCGTAATAGTGCACGAGATGTAAATCAACCAGCTTGAATTAAAACGAAGTCATAATCAATATTCAGAATGGAATATTTTTGCCTTTTTCATAAAAAGGTTATGCAATCACTTAAAAAATCGACTAGCAAAAAATGTCCTGTACCATTCGACGCAGTTCGTCAAGCTGTGTGTATTGAAGCGTTTAAACAAAAAACGGTTTTCAATTGACGACGAGAGATTGTAGTCATATATTCAAAAATTGATCTCACTCACTATTCTCGAACTGACTTCGATTATACTGGTTCCTGGATTCCGGTTTCGAAAGTACCTACAATCAGCACAGTAATATTTCATTTAATTCAATTGAAACCGAACGTGAAACACACTGACGATCTCTCTACTGCAGTAAACTTCACACTCTGACACACACAACGTTCGCTGACGTACCGCACCGGCAGCATTCAGTTCTTCAATCGATTCTCTTCAAATCAAATCTCAGTTTAACCACCGTCAGTTGATCTCTTGAAGTAATAAAATATCTCTTTCAACAGTGTGAGAGCGGCCTTCATATGAGGTTTATATAAATATTAGAATTGGTTCAAGATAATAGATGAAAGACAAACCAGGTAGCTGAAATATCAATTACAGAATACACATAAATTAATAGTTTCCTCCTTCAGTTTTCATTTTTATTACTTTACTCCATTTATAATTCTATTCATTCGAACTTGCTCACTACCAAGAGCGAAAACAATGAAGGAACTAGACTACTTGGCACTTGAAACTGAGCAAGCATGACTAGGTACAATTATTCAACTGACGATGAATTCTGGGAGCTTCACATGAAAAGTCATATGAACTCTCGTACCGTCAGTGGCCATAAATTTCATTTTCATCTGATATCATTCGAGTTAAAATGGAATCTTACCGCACTGCCTGCAATAGTAGAACTCACTTCGATATTAGAAAGGCATCATTACACCACTAGGTGGATTAAAACATGTTTTTTTTTGGTTATTTCATAGAACTAGTATAAAAACTACAAACTCCACCACTATTCAAAGACCATGTTCCAGGAAAGTGAACCAACCATGGGTCATAAATCAAAATTAGGAATTTGTGTAAATCTTTATTAAATCTTTGAAATATTAGATAACATTTTCAAGTTCCCTTTCAATAATGAAACTGTTATTCTGCGAACAGCAAACATGCAGAAACAATAAATAACGTTACGTTCTTGTGAAACGAATTTTGTAGCGATTGTTAGTCACATAAATTTGAGAAGCATGATTGTGTTATATTAAATAATAATTTAGATACAATTTTTCTAATATATCTAAAACTAACATCAAACATACGTTTATATTTTTATCGTGAAAAACAGGACGTCTGGTCGCCTTCAAAAAACACGCAGTTTCAGTAAAAATCTACACAAATTCTGAGATTTTTTTTATAAGTTATTCATCACCATTTTAGTATGAATAAACTTTGTCGTATTTCAGCAGACTTTTTGTACAAGGTGTAAAATACACCGAAACCTCCATTCATGCACCATACGGGGGTTCGTAAATATTTTCGGAATGGTTTTGATGAGTAGGAGCCGGAGAACAATGTTTAGGGTTGTTCCGAAATCCAAGATGGCGTCTTCTGGTTTATTGATATTCCTCGAAAACCATACAAACCTTGAAAACCTTTTAAGGAATATCGATAAACCGGAAGTCGCCATATCAAATTTCAAAACGAACTCAAACATCGTTTCCAGGAATCTGCTCTCGCCATCTTGGATTTCAGAACAACCGCCCAAACATTGTTCTCTTGCTTGTGCTTCATAGATAAATTCAGAAGTGCAATTTTTTAACGGTGTTTCATTGTCGTTTTTGCTCGAAAAGCCAAAATCAGAGCAATCCACGCCACCAGTGTTTTTCAATGAAAAACGCCATTATAAATGCATGAAACGTTTTTGTTTTGAAAAAATCGACTGGGAATTTTTGAGACTTTTTTTTACGCCGAATGTGATGGAAATTCATGAAACGTCGAGATCTGGTGTAATCTATTTATAAACTCAAAAAAAAAAATTTCGGGATTAACACCAGATTTCGACGTTCCATTCATTTCAATGACAAAACAAGAAAACCGCTTCGGAAATCCGCTTAAAAAAGTACGGGTGTGTAATGTCAGAGACATAACTGGATGTCGTGAATACGAATATAACACGCTTTATTTATGCTTTCGAATTCGAATTTGCAGTTAATCGATTGTTTGAATTGTGCAACTTTCCCCTCTTTCATTACTAGAAATTTAAACGATGCGCCTAGACTAAATTACAGATTAGTTACATTAAACATTCTGAAACGCAATTAAATATTATGAAATAAGCAATATAGTTCTTTATAATAAAAAAATGGTGGCTCTGAAAAGAAATTTGTATGAAAGCGTTCGTGATGAAGAGTGACGATTTGAGTTAGTTCAGCACGCAGACTCTGAATTCTAAACCCATATTCCAGAACTAAGCTCTGAAACTTGAGGACGATTTTTCGCCATGATTACCATAATGGGTTTTATAGAGTACAGTAAAGTAAATTTACGCATAATTCTTTTGGAGTATTATTATGGTTCTAAAAAGAACCGAATAGAAGAAGTCTGGAATAAAGAACTGGATCCTGAGTTCAAGAACTAAATTTAGAACTAATAACAGACTCAGAATCCAGTTTCGATTCTAGAATAGCAATTTCGAAACTCAAATTAGTTCCGGAATACAGTTCCAGAGTCCAGTTTTAGTACGCAGGCTCTGAATTCTAAACCTATATTGCGGAACTAAAATTTGAACTTCTCGTTACGACTTCCGAAAAGCAAATGATGGCAGTCTTCTCGCCTTGATGGCCACCAAGCGAATGAGAGTTGCGACCTGAGCGTTTGAGGTTTTAACCACGCAGAAGGTGCTCGCTGCCGGTTGATGGTTTAACTCCCACGACGTCTGCTTCCATCCAACGCACAAGAAGAAATGATCGATTTTCATTCATTCATTATTGTATTATCGTGACTTTTAAATTAAATTCATTTGTTACGTGACCGATTTTCGACCACGGTTCCCCTTTTATACGCATTCAGTTGAAGATATGTGCCTGACTACCTCAAAATCGTCGTCCTTGCGCAAAAAACCCAAGCAAAAGTGAAGAGCTTTCCGCATTATTTTGAATTTTGAGAAAACTTAATTTTTGAGTTGTTTGTGGTTATCTCACACTGTTCAAAATATTATCCTAAATTCCTGATCATATTTTTGATGAAATGGTGAAAGAATTATGTTGCAACCATTAATACAAGTCAAGATATACACGATTAAGTTCTGCCCATTCTTCCATATGGCTAATTTTGAAAAGGCCCCCAGCCCCCCATAGTAAAGTAAGTCGTATTCACGACAAAATAACGCGTAACTTCGAAAATCAACGTACGAAAGCAGCGTAAAAAACCTAGAATATCTATAAACTTCGCCGTCTAGAATTTCGATTTGATCCCAAACATTATTTTTTGGCTCCTACTAATCAAATTCGTTCCAAAAATACCCATATTGCAAAGGTTTTCAACGAATATCAACAAAACCCGGTTTCCATCTTGGATTTCGGAACGATCTCAAACATTGTACCGAAACTCGCTGTCATGAATTTTGGAAAGAGCTCATCGTTTTCCAGAATCTACTCTTGAAACCCGTTCCAAAAATATCAATATTTTAGTGGTTTCCTTGAAATATCAATGAGCGGGAAATTTCTTTGTATGTATGTATGTATGTGTGATGCCACCATCAGTTCAAGGCATTACCAGTGTATGCGGTTAGACTTACAGTAGATCTGAATTTGATTATCAGATAGCTTTCATATAACTGCTGTTAAGAAGGCCAAAATGAGTTCTAAGGACCCGGCGCCTTCCAGAAAGAACATCCGGCCATATAATAAAGAATTTCGCTGTACCAGCTTAAACCCGCCTGATGGTTTGTTTGTTAGAAGGAGGGGAGAAACACAAAGCTTCCCCCGCGTGACTCAGGTTGGCAATCGACTCTATCATCCAGTCATTCACTTGTAAGATACCCTGATGCACTCCCTGCCCCTCCTCGTTGTCGATATAATAGAGCATAATACAATATATTATAAGTTAACATAATATAATATGGTGTAATATAATATAATATAAAAAAATATAATATAATACAACACAATATAATATAACATAATACAATATAATAGAATATAATATAATACAATTCAATATAACATGATATGATATAATATAACTACAGAGAACAGACATCCAAGCTAGCACAAACTTTTTCAAAAAGCTAAGTAAATCATACAAGTGAATATCCGTTAAAAATCGCCGTTGCACACGAGTTTGCACGTATGAATGTCTGTTGGATATCTGTTCTCTGTGATATAACATATAATATAATAAAATTTAATATAATATAATATAATTTAATATAATATAAAATAATATAATACAATATATTATGTTATAATGCAATGCAGTATAATCGACGGTATACAACATAATATAACATAACAAAACATAATAAAAGAAGATAATATATGAAATAATATGCTATGATACAATATATAACAGTTGATGTCGCAGTGTAAGTTATGCTATTCTTTCGTCGCATTACTGCAGGAAATATAATATTTCTGTTATAATAATAATAATAATAATAATAATAATAATAATATTAATAATAATAATAATAATAATAATATTAATAATAATAATAATAATAATAATAATAATAATAATAATAATAATAATAATAATAATAATAATAATAATAATAATAATAATAATAATAATAATAACAATATATAATACAATGTAATATAATTCAATTCAATATATAACAAATAATGCAACAAACAACAGAACCACATGTTGCAATATACTATGATAAATATTGCACTTTAGCATGGACTTCAAACTACTAGCCATTTCGCACCCCCTCATTCTGCTACTAATGCAGTCGACGCCGTTCTTCTGACCAAATGTCATCATAGACACACGGGGAGGCATGAGATAGGAACTTGTGAGGACTTAGTTATCTCACCATTTGACGACCTCAATGAGCGGGAAATTCCTTTTATGCAAAAATCTTTTTACGAAATGGTTTCGTAAAAAAAAGTTTGCGTTAGTTTTTGGCTCCTACTAATCAAATTCGTTCCAAAAATACCCATATTGCAAAGGTTTTCAACGAATATCAACAAAACCCGGTTTCCATCTTGGATTTCGGAACGATCTCAAACATTGTACCGACACTCGCCATCATGAATTTCGGAAAGAGCTCATCATTTTCCAGAATCTACTCTTAAAACCCATTCCAAAAATATCATTATTTTATTGGTTTCCTTGAAATATCAATGAGCGGGAAATTCCTCTATGCAAAAATCTCTTTTTACGAAGTGGTTTCGTAAAAAAAGTTTGCGTTATTTTTAATTTTATTGGTAAAAAGAGTGACGTAAAAGGAGGTAACGTAAAAAAGAATACGTAAACGGATGATTAGGTGTACATTACACGAATAAATATGGTAGATTATCATAGTGACGGTCAAAACTTTTATGATTCTTACTTAAAGTTGTGGTAAATCCTGTAGTTCCCAAGAAAACCGCAATAAAATAACTTTTGTTTTTTGTTTCGATTAAAGAAGTTTTAGCCTCTACATCATTCGCCTTTTCGGACCAGAAAAATTTTCTGTCCCTATGTGCGGGGGTTGGGAATCGAACTCAGGTGGGCTGCGTGAAAGGCATCGACTTACACATCACGCTATACCCGTCCCCTAGAAAACAACTATATATTTTGATGATGTCAAATTTTGAATTCGAAACTTTCGAGAAAGATTTAGATCTAGAAATTTTAGATAACTCGTGATCGAAACTTTAATTAGTAACGAAGAATGTCTGGTTTTCCTTGTTTTTCAAGCCAGTATCGCGGAGTTCAAACATCGTTTTTTGATATCTAATTATCATAGCCGTTCCAAAACTGTCCGTATGTTAAGATTTTTCAAGGAATATCAATTAACCGGAAGTCGCCGTCTTGGGTTTCGAAATGACCTCAGAGATCGTTTTCCGGTATTTGCATTTGAAATCCGCTCCAAAAATGTGAATTTCGAAACGACCAGATTTCTGGGACCTATTCATCAAAACTTTTCCTAAACTACCAATATTTCAAGGATTTTAAAGGATCAATTAACCGGAAGTCGCCATCTTGGATTACGGAACGACCCCATTGGAAATCGTTTTTTTTTGCCTTTCTCATATAGAAAGGTTATGCAATCACTTGAAAAACCGACTAGTGAAAATTGGCCCGGAGAGCCAAATGTCATATACAATTCGACACAGTTCATCGAGCTGAGCAATTTCTGTGTGTGTGTATGTGTCAAATTATCTCACTAGGTTTTCTCGGAGATGGCTGAACCGATTTCCACAAACTTAGATTCAAATGAAAGGTCTTCCGGTCCCATACGGAATTCCTGAATTTCATCCGGATCAGACTTCCAGTTCCGGAGTTATAGGGTAAAGTGTGTACAATATTGTACACCGTCACTTAAACTGGCGGAACAAAAACCGTAAAAGATGTTATTAACTGGACTCTAAACCGTTATTCCCAATCTTAGAGTCGATTGAAAGGTCTTATGGTCCTACCAAAAATTACTGCATATTTTCGGATGCAACAAACATTTAAATCGTGAACCCACTTCGTTTTCTTAAGGATGACCTACGCAATCAAAGCACTGTTTTATTCTGTATGTTATACTAGTTAATGTACAAACAATCTCTTGGTTTATTTCAAAAATCGAAGAGAAAATTTCGAATAGAATACCACAATATTATACATGAGAAAGGCATCATTACACCACTAGGTGGATTAGAACAGGTTTTTTTTTGTTTCAATTATAGAGGTCTCAACCATAAGTTTATTCGCCTCTTCGGGCCAGAAAAGCTTTCTGACCCGATGTGCGGGGTTGGGAATCGAACCAAGGTGGATTTCGGATTTCGTTAGTAAAAAGAGTTACGTAAAAGGAGGTAATGTAATAAAAAGCGAACGTAAACGGAGGCTTGGGTGCATCTGGGTTTTATTACAAACAGACTTTGATCGAACAGAAGCGAATGCAGTTCTCATAGCTAATAAACATATCGATCGGTTTTATGATCTGTCTTTAGTCTTTCCTGGTATTTTCATTGATTGGAGAGGGTTCGCTAATTTGAGTGAAACCTATAAGAGAAAATTGTCCGCAGGCTATTGTTTTCCTTTAAAAAATAATGAAAATATTAAAATCTAATCTACTTATTTTTAGCAAATCTTAATTTTTGTGAAAGTGAATATAACCAGTGCGAAACTAATATCTGGAATTATCGAGCATGTGATATCTACATATTAAACAATCATTTTAACCAACTAGCTTAGTTTCTGAATGAAAACTGAGAAGATCCCATCATCCCATCGATAGAATAACAATCCTGAAGTATCTTGCATTTTAACGAGCGATATGAACTGTACAAAACATTCTCCGATATCAACCATAAATCATGACCTCAATCGCCTTTCGTGATTAAATCTGATCATACGACGAAAACTCTCACACATTCCCAACAAGGTTTCACCCGAACCGAGTTCCTAGAATTTTTATTTACATCCGAGCCAATCAACGAACGGTGCAGGCATTGCAACTGCCAAACGGACCACAAACGCCCACGCCATCAACTGCATTTATTAAGTTTTCATTAGCCTTTCTCGCGGTGCGGAGGGATTTCAGAGCGACCGACCGACCGACGAGCGCTGATCCATCCAAAGCCCTGTGCTGATGTTGATGAAGTGCGAAGTTGCAAGCTACTCGTAGAAACCTTGGAACCGATACCTCATATCCCGCGTTGAACCGGAGGACCGGGACCGGGACCGGGACCGGGACTGGACTTGCTGGTGGAGTTGATTTGTGTGTTGCTTCCAAAGACGACGCTTCTGCTGACTGAGCTGTGCAAATCTTCGCGCGAGGCCGGCCCCGGCAATGGGCAGTGCCTGATGGACGCGAAATAAATACAATCTGGAATTTATCTTTATGCAAATCAGCTTTTAGGACGTTTTTCATCTGCAAACGACGGATAGTGGGCTTTCCACGGCGAATGGTCAAAGTCCGTCAGTCCTCCCAGGTTGACTGGCTGAATTTGGCATTTGGATTTGTCTGACACTATCAGAATATTTGCTTACAGTTAGATAATCTATCTGTTTAAGTAAAATATATGTTTGACTCATGTGGTATCTGTACTCCTGACAGTTGCTTTTGTTTTATCTTGAACACATCCATGATCTTTTTGCACTTCGCTTTCAGTGTGTGATCGAAATTAACATCAAGCTTCATTATAAAATGCTCGTATTTCGAATTCTCAAAACAACTGTTGTGGTTGACAAAGATTGGACTTCCACTGAATTATTTGTGTTCTTTCCACAACGAATCGGCCAAAGAAACACGGTCGTACAAAAGCACTGTCCGGGTGTAGTTAACTTCAAGAGGATTGTGATGAATGTTTTTTTTGAGTAAAAGTTTAGTTACCACATCAGACAAGAGCTTGTAATTTATAGCTGCTGATTGCCACTGGATTAAAATGTCAAGAATACAAGAGTGACAAACTTAACCACTGGTCTCAGGATGTTAGTATGTACAATTGGTAGAGAACTAAAAATACTTCCGTCTCAGTTAAAATCCTAGGAAATTAGTCGCATCATCTACTCATCATCTTGTTCACCTCCAAAGTTGACTTAACAAACACACATGTCCTGAGACCGAAAAAAAACTCAATTCCAGTATCCCTTAAGCTCTATCCGGTGAACCACTTCACAGGACTTCATAAACCGACACGTAACACCGCTAAACCCTGTCAGTCGATTACAGATTTATGTACCTTCTTCGATGATTTGTTTATAAACATGGTTAGAGATCTGAACGGTTTCCGTCCCTTTTCCTATCCCCAAAACTGAACGAAAACCCAGAGGCCACGCATATCCGCCTCGCCATTCAACCGAAGGGTGGCAACAGACGTCAAGCATCGCAATCGTGTATAGACAGCTTAAGACACTTCCACCACGAGAATTTTTACTTTTTCATTTCTTCGTTTTCCTTTGCTCGGCCTTAGCTCCCCAAACTCCTTGCCCGCTTGTTCGACATTCGCAGAAAAAGGGTCCACGTCCACGAAATCATGTGCCTACGACAAGCCGAGAAAAAGGAGTAGTAGTAAATCGTGGCCCGGGAAGACTTGGAAAGAAAAGACATTCTCACTGTCTGTATGAATCACTCAGAGGATTTTATTTCCTTCATCCGCACAACTTTTGCTCGCATCGGGCCGCATTTCGGGGTTCGAGTGACGGTTACTTCGTCCGTTCGAAGATATGGGTTCATATAACAACATAAATTCTTCAAATAACGAAAGGAAGATCATCAATAAATCTATCATTTTGATTTCCTACCAACCACCGCCGGACTGCCGTGTCGTTCCTGTGTGTTTGCCTTTCAGTGAGTTTACCAGCACCTTCTTTTTTTTATTTCCAACCGGAGAAGAGTGACAGCACTCTGCACTCTGCTCAGCACGGAAGGGGAAACAGAATTCACGTACGACCGCGCGAATTGATCAGAAAGACAGACACAATCAAACGAAAGATGGTTCATGAGACAATGAATTTCATGTCTTGCAGATGTTGTTTCGCGCACGGCACGACCCGACTGATGACCGATGACCACGGTTGGAACCATCGGAAAAGTCTAGGGTCTTTTGCAAGAAACTTTTTTCCTGTCGAGTATTTTAAGGTAGAATAAAAACACAAATTTCCAATTTTAAACATAGAATTCATAATCTTTTAATCTGTTCAGTATTGATAGCGTTCTTCGGAAGTTTGTTTTACCAGGTTCCACTGTTACACGATAGAGAAAAGAATGAGAGCTTGGAAATGAACTGAAACCAGCACGAGTGCGCTTAGGCGAGAGTCGGAGAGGTAATGGCATTGGTTTTCTGGGGTTGTCATGACATACGTTTCGTGAAATACCTCGATAAATGAAATAAAAAATCATTAACAGCGTGTATTACTGAAAATAATGGAGTGATGGTAGGATGAAATCACTGCGAAACAATCTCTCCTTAACTCTCCTGATACCAAGCCTAACAAAGTTACGCGGAGCACCAAGCCTCAAAAAAAGTTGGAACAGTAACTTTGAGCTATTATAGCTCAGTTTTTTTTTTTCATAAATACGTTTATTTCATAGGTAATATACATAAGTTTTCCTTCGCGGTGGCATCCACAAAACATAGTACTTTAAACCTAATACATTTTGAATATCATATTAGTATGTTGGTATTCATTAGTTAATCTAAACACTGTTTTTATCAAGCGAGTTGCTATTATAAATTACATTAAATAAAATACATTTATTTTGTACATGATCTTAAAACTATTTCAGGTTTGTTTGTATCAGTTCATCACTTTTATTCAATATCATATAGTTGTCTATTGGTTGAACTCATGGAAGAGAAAAGAGTCTAACACAAAATGAAATTTAAATTGGAACTCCAATGGACTTAATGAAATAATAAAGAAGTTTCATGTAAGGAATGTCACGACAAGCAAGAATGTCGCGAACTGGGACATTGGATAGTCTACTCCACGCATGTCCAAACGACATGGTCAATATCGCGATAACCTTCGCCACAAGCACAATGTTTAGTCTCGGAAAGTCCAATTCGAAGGAGATGTGCATCTAACGTGAAATGAAATCTCTACTCACATCCAGTCCCCTGAACCATGCCTTTGTCGATATTTTCGGAATAATTGAGTGCATCCACCGACCCAGATCATCTCTATCCCAAGAAGCTTGCCAGCTGGCAAGTGTTCTTTGGCGAGACGCGCTATAGAATTCGTTGAAAACAATTGGTCTCTCATAAATTTCACCCTCAATAGCACCACGTTTGGCTAAAATATCGGCTCTTTCATTACACGACGATTACACTCAAACTATAATGAACTGCTGCTAACTCTGCTATATAAACAGATGCTGGTTCTTGAAGCCTAAATGAGACCGAAACATTATTGTTGAATATACCAGAGAATTCGATACCCAGATGAACAGCCCAAACGGACAAGTTATCTAAGGTATCTTGCAATGGTTTTCGCATATCAATAGCTTTGGGTCCAGTAACTGAAACTACGCCATTATCTGCCAATTGTCTTAGTATACATGGGGTTACTAGACAGCTGTCAATATCATTCACGTAAAAATAATAAATGAGCGGACTGAGGCATGAGCCTTGTGGTAGACCCATCTAGCTAATTCTGAATGTTGACAAATCGCCATGTGAGAATTGCATGCGTTTCTCTGACAAAAGGTTGTGCAAATAATTATTTATAACCGCTGGGAGTCCATGTTGGTGGAACTTGTCTGAAAGAACATCAATGGAAACTGAATCAAATGCTCCTTCAATGTCTAAAAATACAGATGCCATTTGTTGCTTTTGAGCGAAGGCAATTTGGATGTCAGACGAAAGTAATGCAAGGCAATCATTCGTCCCTTTATTTCTACGGAAGCCAAACTGAGTATCTGACAACAAACCGTTCGTCTCGACCCAAGTGTCGAGACGTCGTAGAATAATTTTTTCGAACAATTTTCTGATGCAGGACAACATCGTAATGGGTATATATGAGTTGTGATTGGAAGCTGGTTTTCCCGGCTTTTGAATGGCGATAACTTTCACTTGCCTCCAGTCAGATGGAACAATGTTTTGCTCAAGAAACTTGATAAACAATTCCAACAAACGTCTTTTTGCGAGGTCGGGCAGATTCTTCACCAAGTTGAATTTAATTCTGTCCAACCCAGGAGTGTTATTGTTACAAGACATACACCCTCGAATTTTGTGAAGTTTGTAGATTATTTTAAGAATATCATCATAGACGATCGTTTAGGAAAAACTAATGAAAATCTGATTTTTTCCGTTCCAACGGTTTTAGTGTTACAGCTATTTTCAAAGAGCAAATTAGGTTTTTTGCTCTTGCATTTATATTTTTCTCTTTTCGTATAGGTATCTTTGAACATCTTTTAGAGTTTGTTAAAACCAATTTTTGATTGGCTGGCGCATTCAGGTAGCGTTTTCTGAACAGAAGTTATGAGCAAAACTAGTTCAAAAACAGGTTATTTTTAAACTGCTATATCTAACATTGAGGCAAACGAAAAAAAATCCGTTTCTTGTATTTGACAGAAAATATTTTTGAGCATGTTTATAAGAAAAGGCGGAGGGGATATTTTTAAAATTTTTTTTTATTATGTTCAAACATTGGGTTTTTTCATTAAAAAATACTCGTATCATGTAAGTCATTTATTAGCTATATATGAAAATAAGGTATTTTCGTCTTCTAAAGTGTTAAATTATTGCAAGTGCATATTCGGGAAGAAATCGTTCTGCATTCTTCTGGGAATGCAGAATGGTGTCGCTTTTGTAAAATCTCTAAGGCCTCTCGGTGGTTGAAGGTTTTATCAACCGTGCAGGACAATTTATTTCTTTATGTTTTGTGCTGTTTTCCCATGCTTCCATGTTCCTTTTATTCTTCCCTTCCTATCAGAAAGTGGATGAGAAGCTACGGCAAGGCACGAATCTCCAAATAACTAGGGGAACATGCCACTTGAGCCAATTAGTTCTGATAACATAGGTGTAGCGTTTCATTCAGTAAAAAGCATTCAAACGAAGAGATTGTTTTTCGAGACGAAGACAACTGTAAGCTGCAGGTAGATTGGTTGGTTGGTGCTAATCGCAAAGGCTGCTGCAAAGCCAATATTCGAGACTTCAGTTTCATAAGTACCTGAAATAGTGGAACTCACTCCACTGAGAAAGATGACCTAACCGATTTGAGAACTGTTTCATTTTGTAGGTTACACTAGTTCATGCGCTAGCTTCATGTTTTTCAAAAATCAAACAAAACTGTTTGAAGAATACATTTTTTATATGAGAATAAGAGAGATATGAGAAAGGCATCATTATACCACTAGGTGGATAAAAACAGGTTTTACTTAATTTCGTGTGATTTTTTGTGCTAAATTCGGAATTCTACTTTTTCTGAATTGTTTACTAATAGAAAATACAAATAATTTTCGAATTTTATACATTCCGAAATAATTATAAGTTTGTGATATTTAAATTTTTATATTCTATCGATTATAATTGATGTTGTTTAAGATAGCGGAAAATTTAAGATATATGTTTTTGTTCTTAATTGCTTGTAAATCAAGCAATATTTTTTTAATTGTAGTTGGTTTCTTTTGCCATGGGTTAGTATATTGATTTCATATAATTTTACGTTCTATTTCTTTTTGTACAAAGTTATTGAAATAAAAATTTTGTGTTGTCACAAAATTCATTTTATTAATAAAAAACAAATTCTGCGTCTCTTTGAAACAGATGAAATCAAAACGGATTCCAATATTTTCACTTTGATTTGAAGAAACGTTGGAACGCACTATATTTCAGAAATTTTGAAATTTCCGATCTTCTACCGATTGTTTTGAGATTTTACGGTAAACATAAAACAAAAAAAACCTAATTTGATTAGTTATCAATTGCGTTTGGGTTGTGCATAAAAATTGCTTAGATCTTTTGTCCAATACAAAAATATAATTATTTTTAGAGTTTAGGTATATTTACCAAAATTTTTAAGATTTTCTTTCAGTGAAATCCAAGTTTAAGTCTTTTTTTGTAAATTTTGTTCATAATAAATTCCCAACTAAAATAATAAAAAAATATATGTCATAAAATTTCAAAGTTTTGATTTGTTTTTTTTTGCAAAATTTTCCCAATAATAGAAATTCTCTGTATTTGTACCAAATTTCTTGTGATTCTTTGAACGGATACATAATTTTGATCATCAATACATTGTTTCTGGCAATGATTCCAATATTTTGAATCAAAGAAATGTACATGTCATCGCTTTAATTTTTGAGTTATATACAAACATGTGAAAAAGGCGGGTGGGTAATGTCAGAGACATAACTGGATGTCGTGAATACGAAAACAACTGACATGTACCTTAACACTTCCGAATATCAATTAGTTGATCAATTGTATGAATTATGCAAGCATTCCCCTTTTCCATATTTTTCGCAAAAACAAAGAAGGCTTCACATGATCTAGATTATTGTGAATTTCACACAGCGAAAAGTGTAAAAATCAAATCAAACAGTTCTAGATTTGGATGTTTCCCTTCGATTTGAGAGCAAGAAATTCTTATAGTTCTTTAGAAAACTTTTAGAGCCATTAGAATGGCTGATGCGGCTCTGTAATGCTCTCCACCGTTGCTTTTTCACCAATGCAAATGACTGGCAGCTGTGACGTAATCGCTCTTGTCGGAAGTGAAACTAGCTTTGCAAACGACACAAAATACATCTGCTCGCAGTGGTGATAGAATCCAAACTGATCCAATTTTTGTTGAGAGGTTTGTTTTTGCCTGATTTCGTTTGTAGCTTTTTCACTAATGGGATGCTGTACGGGATTCATTCCTGCCTTTCAGAAGGACTAAATTGTGGAACTCACTACGATATTAAATACTGTTCGGAACATTTTCTTGAACGATTTGTTGTACAGCAGCCGATATTTTGTTCTCTTCCTCAGAACGCGTTCTGATTGGCTGGTGTTGACATGGGTCAAATGAGACAGGTTTTTCAATAGTGTACTATTGAAATACTTCAATGCTGTTGCTATACACGTTTAAGTTGAAAGATTTCGGTTCTATTGGTAGTTAGATTATAAAAATCCTTTCACAGATCACTGTGCTATGAGCTCTAAAAATACGAGAACGGCAAATGTGCCTTATGAATTATTCTCTTTAATATTCGTTTATACCAAACATTTCAGAAAAGTTAAATTTTGAATTATCTGAGATTATATCACACAACTGAATATTTTATCATAAAATTGTGATCATATTTCCGATGACATGTAGCAAAAATTATGTTGATTCGTTAGATACAACAAGAGATATTCACGATCAAAAACTTATCACTCTCTCAGAGGGTAATTTTTGAAAAGGCAACCCATAGTAAAGTAAGTCGTATTCACGACAAAATGAAAAATTTATATATCTTTATAAATTTATTGATTTTTTAATGTTTTCTTTTGATTGTGCAGGAATGGTAGTTGAGCGAAAATTGTAGCTGGTATCACTAGCAATCGAATGATGTGTAAAAATATATAAGTCATCGCTTTGAATTTCTAGATATTTACGATCATTGTAAAAAGTCTCACCTTTTCTACAGTTTTCATTATAACTTTGGGTAGACAACCCTATTTTTAGTTTTTTTTTCAGTACATTTTATTTCTGGAAGTAGTACCTTTCCAATGGTGAACAAATTTTGAAGATCGGTAGGCTAACAACAAAGTTATGACTCGGTAGAGTTGAAGTATTCAATATTTTCTATGCGACGTTTATGCTAAAGGAAAGAAAATAGGAAAGCAGATAGGGCATATTGTGTACATGAAAAAACCTGGAACGAAAAAAATCAAATTTTCATTGGTTTTTTTTTACCAAGTTTTTGAATCAATTTACGAACTTCACAAAATTCGAGGGTGTAAAATTTATTGAGATTCGTTGAAAAACAGCTGAGCTATGACAGCTCAAAATTACCGTTCCAACTTTTTTTGAGGCTTGGTATTTGGAGTGTTAAACAAGAAAAATTAATTTCCTCAAACGATGAGCTCACACCCGCATACTTTATTTCCCGGATTTGGCTTCATCATTCTAATATCAGTTTCCGAACCTAAAACTAATAGCTCATCAATAAAAAACTTTAGTTCGCCTGACCGACGCCACAGATAAGCATTTTGCATACCTTCCGGAAAAATACGTCTCGAGCGAGATAAAATCTATACTGAAAAAAAAAAAAAACAAATGAAAAAGCGGGTGGGTAATGTCAGATACATAACCGGATTGACGTGAGTACGAATAACATTGAGTCACCGCAACTGAAACTGTACGCTTATACAGGGTCCGCCATGTATTTTTTTTAAACATGCAATAAAACACAAACTGTTCATCCGATTTCAAAATTTATTTTTAAATATAAAAGTACAATCCTTCCGGTTAATTGTGGAATATAATTTCATTCAAATGGCTGCCTCGGCTGGCCTTGCAGTACGCCATACGGTCGGTCCAGATTTTTAGAACATTTTCGATTGTATGCAGCTTTATTTCAGTTATAGCAGCACGAATGTTGTCATTCAAGGCTTGAATTGTCTCTGGTTTGTCCACATAACACTTATCTTTGACAGCCCCCAAAGATAATAGTCTAACGACGTCAAATCACAGCTCCGAGGTGGCCAAACGACATCCGAATTTCGACTGATAATTTGATCTTCGAAGACTGTGCGCAGAAGATCGATCGTAGCGTTGGCTGTGTGGCACGGAGCGCCGTCTTGTTTGAGCTAAATGGTGTCCAAGTCTTCCTTTTCAAGTAACGGAAAGAACCAAACGCTAATCATGACGCGGAAGCGCTCGTCATTGACCGTGGCGGCGGCTCCTGCCTCATTTTAGAAGAAAAATGGCTCAATGATCAGGGTCGGTGAAACATGTTAAGCCCAGGTGGGTAATTTTTCGTACCGGGGGGAACGACCCACCATTTCGAAGTACATATAAATTTAATAAAATTTTGTTTCGGTAGAACTTTGCATGAGACGCGAAAATACGGAATCTGAAGCGTTTTTGGTATTTGGTCTTGAAACAAAATTGCGCATACGACATAAAACTACTTTGGGGTTGTTCGAGCTGTTGACGTAGGACTACATAACCAGTTTCAAAACCACTGATGGAAGGTGCTGAACTCGTTCATCCAGTACTTCATAATCGAAAAGTAATGCCTTGGTATTACATTCCTATTGGCGCTCTCGCCAGATTTTTCTCGCTTCGTCAGACACTCAGTTCTTTACGGGGTTTGGCCTCTATACGATAGGTGGTGAGAGCGTTTTTTTTGCTCGCTGATGTGTATAACACATTGTTCAAAGAGTCCCGGGACTGACCCAAAGATGACATTTGTGATGTCAAACAAACCTTATTTTTCGAAAGAAGCAACCTTCAGATGACATGTGTTAAATTTTTACGTCAATCGCTCCACAAACACTAATGTCGTTTTCGTTTTTAAATTGCACTACACCGGTGTAGCGAAAGCTGCACCTAAACCGTTCGTTTTTACCAATTGCACTACACTAGTGCTACACTTTTTCTGCACCGATACCACTGGTGTAGCACTCATCAAAAGTTTGGTGTAGCTCTGTGCAATGAAATCGTTTATTGTAGTCAATGGTTACTGTTTATGTTTTCGTCATTTTTGTTCGTTTATTCATGCCTCAGTGTAGCACTGCACCGGTGTAGTGCAAATTAAAAACGAAAACGCCATAAGCCTACTGATATATAAGTTAATTTTACGTTAGTTACGTTATTTTTCAATTTACGAAAGCATGGAAATAACGAAGTCCTTGTATTGATCAAATATTTCTTCCTAAAGGGAAAGTCCAGCACTCAGCAATGAGTTGAGAAGTGTTACTCGCACTCGGATTCATTGAAAACAAAGATTTCTGTCATCCGGAAAAAATTAGGCAAGTTTTGATAATCGTATTGGATGAACGCAAAATCAAAGCTTGTGAGATTAAGGAGTGTATCGATAAGTAATTAGCAACATTCAAACAGTTATTACTCTGAAATGGCTTAATTTTTTGCAGCGTGTTTTACGGTGACATGTTTGTTTACATGTCAGTAACAGCTGCGTAATCGATTGGTTTCGGTACAATTTATGGTTTCAATGATGAGTCGAATTGATCCGGAAACGCGAAAGAAAATTCTGCACACTTGGTGCTCAAAAAGTGGTGTCACGTACAACGAAATTGCAAAACGGGTGAAAGTGCACCACACCAGTGTCAAAAATATTATCGATAAGTTCGGTAAGACCGTTTCCATGAAGATTTTGCCCCGATCCGGTAGGAAAACGGGTCCCAGCCAGCCCGGCCGGGACTTAAAAGTGGTTGAGTACATCAGGAAAAACCCATCGGCGTCTACGCGGGATTTGGCCAAGCAGTTCAACATTCAACGGATCAAAGTTCTGAGCTCCCGAAAACGTACAAGAAACAGAAGGTGCAGAAAAAGTCCCTAGTACAGCAAGTTCAGGCCAAAACAAGAGCGCGAAATCTGTATAACCGGATTCTACAGAATAAAGACGGATGCATCCTGATCGACGATGAAACCTACGCCAAGGAAGACTCTCGAGCGCTGCCCGGACCGCAATATTATACGAAATCGGTGTACCAGAACCTGGACGACGCTGATACCACGGTGGCGATGGAAATGTTTGGGCAGAAGATGTTGGTCTGGCAAGCTATTTGTACCTGTGGTTTGCGGTCGTCGATTTTCTTCGCGAAGGGCACAATTAACGTCAAGGTGTACGAGGAAGAATGTTTGAAGAAGAGAATGCTGCCACTGTACAGAAAGCATAAGGCTCCTCCTCTCTTCTGGCCGGATTTGGCTTCAGCTCACTACGCCAACTTCGTTCTACAGTGGTTGTCAAAAAATAATGTACAATTCGTGGAAAAGGACATCAATCCACCGAACTGCCCGGATCTTCGGCCAATTGAAAGGTATTGGGCAATTGTCAAGCGGCACTTTCGGAAGGAAGGTACAGTGTCCCAAAACATGCAGGAGTTGAAAAAAAACTGGACAGCTGCCACCAGGAAAGTCACAAAAGTAACTGCAGAATTTAATGAAGAATGTCAAGTCCAAAGTGCGAGCGTTTCACAGAAACTAGGATTTTCTTCTATATAATCAGTGAAATGCATAAAAATGTTATTTTTATACAATATATCGAAAATTGATGTCAAAATATGTTTTTTTTTTCGTTTTTTTATTCAATAATCAATATTGCTAACTACTTTTCGATACACTCCTTAGAGAGTTTATGCAATCACTTGAAAAACTGACGCTCAATCAACACAGTTGATCGACCTGCGCAATGTCTGTGGGTGTATGTGTGTTAGTATGTGTCAAATAATGTCACTCATAAAATAAAAAATCTCATAGTTAAATAGGGTGCTGTGGAATTTCTTTATACTTTCATACGGTAAAATGTGTTTAAAATTAAACACCGTCATTTAGGGTGGCGATGCAAAAATGGGTAAAATTCTTCTAGATTTGGCTAAAAACTGATCCAATTTGTAGGCTATATTAGTTACTCACTAAGCGAACCGACTTCGGTTATACTGGTTCCAAGGTCCCGGTTCCAGAAGTACCAGTAATAGTGGTCAAAAACTTTAAAACGAGACTCACTAAAATTTCTCAGAGATAATATGATCGATTTCCACAATCTTAGGCTCAAATAAAAGATCTAACAGTCTCGAAGGTTGCTGATTAATGTGTGTTTAATCATTTAGTGCGACGATGCAAAACAAAGGAAAATTCTCAGTTCGCATTCACATCTCATCCAAGTCAGTCGATAAAAAAAAACCGCTTACGTTCGGGACAGATGAAACCAAGTACAGTATTGTGTAGTGAACAATAGAATGACCTCGAACTGAGTGAACCAAACGAACAAAAGCTACCGCCGACGCGAAAGAATACAATTGTTGTTGACTTCAGGCAGTGTAAAATTCGACCTTCGATACGGGAACTTCAAGGTTTTCTTAAGGAGCAAATGGATCTTGAGATTAAACGTGTGCATTTACTTCAATGCAATAAGACAAATAATGTTGTTTACATCCAGTTTTATAAAGAGTTGAATGCAATTCAATTCGCAAAAGACAATAGTAATGTGCATTATGTGGAGCACGAGAACATTAAGTACAACATTCCAGTATATATGGAAGATAGTGCTATAGAAGTGCGTGTGCATGATCTTCCCTCAAGCGTTATCTATCCTTATATTCGTAAATCTATTTCCCAATACAGAGAGATTCTCTCTATCAAAAAAGAAAAGTGGAAGAACTTTTTCCCCGGTATTCTAAATGGCGTACGTTTGTTATGCATGCGCTTGAAGAGGCTTATACCTTATTATGTGACTTTCGGTTAGGATACAAGAATCCCGTGCAAATCACTTGTTACCTAAGATAATCAGATGGCCACATGTCAATATTGCCAAAAAGCTGTTCACTACGGTAAGCCATGGACAAGGAGACAACTACACCAAAGGACAACGGTGCTTCCTTCACACCGACCCCAAGCAACCCTAGTGCACCTGTGACAGTCACCAACAACAGGGAA
This sequence comes from Malaya genurostris, assembly GCF_030247185.1. Taxonomy (NCBI): domain Eukaryota; kingdom Metazoa; phylum Arthropoda; class Insecta; order Diptera; family Culicidae; genus Malaya; species Malaya genurostris. The sequence goes on from NC_080571.1 coordinate 294,593,301, forward strand.
GCATCCCCTTCAACGAAACCTTCCAACGTATCCCCTTTAGAACAAAGTACACCAGCTGCAGTTAACAACTTACCATCCAACCAGCAACTGCAAACAATGTACAACAAGACGCATCTACAGCAACTAGCAACGAAATCAACAACAATACCACCGATGCGGCAATGAATGACGAGACGAACCGCGAACAAACTGCCCCTCAATCCTCGCAGGAGTAAAATGGAAGCTCCTCTCCCCCTAGAAAAAGTGTTACAACGAGATCCAATACAAAAAAAATATCTAAAAACTCAGCTACATCGGACAGGTAAAGCTTGTACGCAAATAGACCTGAAAAAAATATCTTTTGAATAAAAAAAAAATAAATATTCTTATCAACTTGACATAACTGTTTACAAATTGAAAAGGTTATGTAAGTTCATACCCAAAGAAAGTTTCTTATTTTATTCAAGATTGGATTGATCGTGGCAGAATCTTCTATTGATATTTTTGAAAATATAAGTAATATACAAAAGGCATGATTACGCCACTAGGTGGATTAAAAGAGGTTTGTATTAATTAAGTACACTCAGAAAAATCCTCACTTCAATGCTACGTGAAAACGTATGTGATTTTTATCCATATAACTATTCTTGTAATACTTATGTGAAGCATACGTGGCATAGAATGAACTCATGAACTCTTAGTCCTCATTTGTATCTCGTAATCCCTACGTTACTTTTTTCGTAGATTCTATAGAAAAATTTTGGAAAATTTACACGAAGTTCAACTAAATTGTACTGTAAAATTACTTTCATCTGAACTTCCTTTTTACAAGAGATTTACGTAATAGTCACATTTTCTTTCAAATAACCGTTAGGACTTAGTAACTTTAATCTTAATAATGAATATAGGTATTAAAAACTAATTAATTCATTCTACGGGTTGAGATGCATGTATTGTGATTGACGACAATTTTCGATGTACTGTTTCCTTAGAAGAATCTAGGGGATTTGCCTTTTGAACTGTAGAAAAGAAAAATTGAATCGTGTTTCAGTTTCGTATGTTTTGGTACACAGAATTCGTGTAATTCTGATTTGTCATGCAAATAAGTTGTTGAGGGTTGCTTTCGTAGAGCCATTTAGTAAATTCAATAACATTTGCTACATTTGTTCATAAACTATACTTCTGCTAGGTACTAATATTAGATCTGAAAGTATAATAGAAATAAGCTAGATTTCATAACTGTTGATTAAACTAATGAGCAATTATTTACCTTAAAATCACTGTTATAAATACCGTAGAAGGATTAAAAAAGGATTTCGTCTATGTAGTTTGTTCTAGGTTTTTCAACAGACGCCATATTGCGTTTGCACCCGAGCACAAAATGAACATATGGTTGACGTAATGAATTCAAGTAACTACGTGACACATAAAAAATATGTGACAACAGTAACGATTCTAACATACGGTCCATTTCATGTTCAATCATGAACCGATGGTTGTTAAGAACATCATGTAAACTTCGATGGCAAAGCCATTTTTGGAATCTACCTGATTTATTACATAAGATTAACGTGTGGATTTTTTTGAGTGTAGAATTCGCTCAAACTAAAAAAATTTTTTCAGAAGTGTAGAAAAATGTGTCAGTTTCATTCGTATTCACGCCAACCAGCTATGTGTTTGTTGCGAACTGATCACAAATCAGCTACAATGACAAAAATTTTGACTTGGAAACTCGATAGATTTGATGATGCCTACTGTCCGATGACAAAGAGTTGTCGAATGAGATAACTCTCATGTATTGCTCTGTGTCCAACAATACAAAGTAAGCAAATATGTAAACGCCGTCGCCCTGCAGAACAGGTGCATTTCTCGGCAACAAATATCAATCCAGACACGACCACCGCAGAGGGAATATTTCCCGTTGAGTTCATCACGTCAACCAACGCACGGTTCACCGCCGGTTTGAATGTCTTTTCATCAAAGAAATTAATTAAATTAAAATAACTTTATCAACATTTTAGCTCGCGTCACTCGTTGTCCCTTGCTTCAAAGAGTATAGGAATGCTGCCGCTAGTTGTCTTGTCCCGGTCGCGTATGAATGTTTTACCGTCAAAAAACGCCTCTCACCGGGTTTGACATGTTCCGTCGACGGCGTCCGGCGCGAACGGGGCGAGCAAAACGTAAGGTAATATGCGAACAAGCTCTCGGAAGGAAAGAGGGCTTGTCACAAGTGCACAGGAATTTATGAACGAGCTTCGAGTGCGAATATACAAAAACGAGAAAAAAAAATTAAAGAAAACATATGCGCGAGCACTGCACACACACACACACACACATACACACACGTACCAACACAATGTTACCTCGGTGGAAAACATAAACCGGACAAGAAAATTTTTCCGACCTGTGATGTGACAGCACACGAGTGAGAGATTAACTGCTTTGACTTTCGTCTGGCGTCGCCGTGGTCGAACAGCGTCTCGATGGCGACCATCGGGCCACTAAATATAAGTGTAACTTAATTTGTGGAGCACGAAGTGACGTGTTTTCCGTCATTCAGCCCGGGTGACGTGACACGATGACGGGCAGAAGCGTAACCGGGGATCGCGCGGTTTGAATTATTCGTAATGAAACAGGTATTTAGCATGCGAGGTAGCTTTGAATACTATTTTGAGATTGGAGTTGGAGTTCCGATGGAAGATAGAACGAAAAAATAGGTGATTGGATTAAGAAGCTTGTGATAATTGCAATTTTGGCAACCAATCATCTCGGCCATAGAAGAAACTTTCGCAAATTAATGATTCCACTATCCACGTGCATTAGTTAATTGTTTATGTCGCTCCAGAAACTACACAGTACAATCAGCAGAGCGGGTATACCCTGGAGACGTTCTCGGCGGTAGCCAACCGTAGATCGTTCTCTGACATTCAAAATCTTCTATTCGAATAGAACATCGGCACGATAAGAGTACCGTTGACGACGATAGTGTCAGGCATCCAATCAGTTCGTCTGGTCCTCGCAGACTGGACGATTTCCAATAAGCAATTGAAATGGGCATCCTGCTTCCCTGCTTACAGTCTCACTGCTTTGACGTTCTTTAGTTGGGTTCCTTTTGCCGAAGCGCAGATCCTTCCGGTCGCTCAGAGTAAAAAAAAACGCAATTAAATCATTTCTCATACGAAGCATCCCCCAGACTCAGGGGAGTGAGCGCAAATCAATCACATCCACATCGTGCTCTAAATAAGCCACTGGCAAAGGACGAGTTAAAGGATTGCTCGGAAGAAGCTCGCCATGTGGCCAACATGCGACGGCCGGTCAGGCCGGACCCTTTCGGTTTTCCGTGCTGCTGATGAAAAGCATAAACATCTTTGGAGACGCAAAACGTAATAAAGCCGTGTGACAGACAGCCCCAGATGGAGTTGAGCCCTACGCTAGGACCACGTGGATTGTGGTCGGATTGCAACTGTTCGCCACCGCATCACTGTTTCGCCCTCATACCGGTGTTCGTGTTGCAAGCGAATCATTGCCGGACGAAATGTGCCAATGAAATATCTTCAAAACCAGTCACATCCGGTGGCCCCGTCAGATGAGTACACCCTCGGGGAGAACGGACTCAGCCAGCGATGGCAGATAGACAGCGATAGCAAGTAGACTAATTGAAACATTACCGCCATTTTTTTAAAAATATATTGATTTCAATTTATTTCAAAATCGCAAACCACGATACATCACAAATTACTCAGCTGCAATTTAAAGTAGTAAAAAAATAAGACAACAGCTCCGGCAAAAGTAGCAACACTGCCCCCGGCAGCGGCTACTACGGCGAAACATTTCCAATCACGGCAATGCGTCATACAGTCATGCAACTGCAACTGTCAAGAAAACTGTCTTCGAAACGAATCCGAAGACTATTTGCTGGCCGAAAGGATAACCATGGAAAGTGATTTGACGATTGGACGCTGGACTGGGAACTGGTGTCCTCTTCGGTGTGCACGAGGGCAACGGCGCTGTGGCAACCGAGACTCACACAAGAAACAGTCGCACAGTGCACAGGCTCTACCTATCGGTAGGTATAGGTAGTGCCAGTGAGCCATCGATTGTGAAATCCCTCAGCGTTCAATCAAACATTTTCAGCTTTCATAGATCGCAATATAACACCGACAGGAGTGGCGGCTGCGACGATGGAACCGGCAGTGGCTAGTGAGACGGTGCTGGCTGGCTGGCTGTATGGTTACAATCTGAGAATGTCACTGCTAACCAACGAGATAGAAAAGAGACCCCCGTTGGGGACATTAAGATAGAACGAGTCAGTGTCACCGAAGACGACAACGAGGACGTCATCATCCTCGATGGCATGGCATGGCAGATTTTCTTCGAACTTGGTCACTGCATCCCTGCTCCTAGGGACGAGTTGGTCTTACCGGTAGTATTTGAACTCCTAGTCGGACAAGACGAAACCGTCTTACATAACAGTGCCATCAATTGGTTACATACATGTATGCATGACTTGAAAAACTGTCTATGCAAATGCAGATGAAGATGATGCAGGCAAATGACGGTGATTGATATTTTTTCTATCGGTCCTTCATCTGCAAGAGTGCATAACTTTTAGTTTAACTGGTATGAAGATTGTAAGGTCGAAGCTTGTGCAGCTAGCTTAAAACAGGATACTGACAATAAATAAGTATGAGTATAGTTTTATATAAATCTCCAGATTCAGAAAACCCATTCTAAAGCTCAATTTCTTTTCAAATTTTCTATCTTACTTGGAGTATGAAGCATGTGTCAGTTTATATTTGGACACACTGTTCATTTTAACTGTAACGCTTTCTTAAGTGGAATGTTTTGACTGCTTTCGGTACGGAAGATTTCGTCCCGACTCATTTTGTTTGAAAGAAATTGATGGAAGCTGGTCAGGTTAAAAAATCACGAAGTAATTTAAATTGACTGAATCAAGCGTGTACAGACAGTCGGTATTGAACAGTCGTTCGCACCGCACACGTATAGATCTTGACACTTGGAAATTTTTTCTGGCTACCTAGAGCTTCATTGATTGAAGTCTTTTTAAAGACTAACAATTAGTCAGCCTTTCTCAAGGCTATACAAAGAGTGATATTCTAATATAAACAGTCTTTTTCAATACTAAGAAATTAGTCAGCCTTTTTTAAGGCTAGCTATTCAAAGAACTAATCTTCGAACTAATCAGTCTTTATTAAGACTACCACAAAATCAGTCTCTATCAAGACTTTTCCAAACTAGGAGTCTAATCGAAGATTAATTTAGCCTAGTTAATTTAATTTCAAATTTCATTCATTTCAAAAATACCTGCGTCCAGTCAGAAAGGCAACAAGCCTAAGGCTAAAAATAATTCAATACGGAATAAATTAAAATCCGTTATTCAAAAATTATCTAAACACATTCACGATTTTATAGAATCTGAATGTAAAAATAAAAGACAACGGACGGATTTCCCTTCCGTTGATCCTATGCCGTCTAACAATATTTACGAGATTCTTCCTGATCCGATTGTAGCGACATATAAGAAAATTCTTCGAAATTTCCCAAAATGGACGCTTGTCGTTCTGGGAAGAAACAACAATCTATGCCATCAGTGATGGTGATGATTTCCGACTTCAAAGCATTTCGTAATGAGCTTTCTACTTTTCTGCCGGAAGTAAAAGTCTCATTTCAAATCGGACGAAGGGGAGACTGTCGAGTCTTGGTTGATGGATTGGAAGATTACGAACGTCTTATCCGATATTTGTCCGAGAAACTTCATAAATTTTATTCATATGATATAAAATCAGACAGACCGTTCACGGCTGTCTTGAAAGGCTTATCAAATGATCAAAGTATTGATGAAATTAAAAATGAACTAATAGAATTGCTTGGTTTTGCCCCTTCCCAAGTAATTCTTATGAAAAAAAGAGCAAATGGTACTTCTAAACCACGCTCTGGAATTTCCCATGAACTTTACCTAATACACTTCAATCGAAGTGATGTAAACAATTTGAAAACTTTAGAAAAAGTACGTTTCATTTCCCACATTAAAATTCATTGGGAATATTATAAACGGCATAATCGTATTGCAAACTTAACGCAATGTCGTCGTTGCCAAGGCTTCGGCCATGGAACCAAAAATTGTCATATATACGGTGTTTGCATTATAGTAAATCGCATACGAAAGACGTTTGTCCAATGAATGAAACCACTGATAAATTTTCATGTTCAAATTGCGATGGAAATCATAAATCCAATTATTTGAAATGTCCTGTCAGGGAAAAAATTTAAAACGCTCGTTCGTCAAATGAACGACCTTAAATTTACAGAACATACCTGAAAATCAAAAAACCGTTACAAATGCCACGCCTATTTCTTCTAAGGCACTTATTTCTTCGAATTTAAAACTTCAAAATAAAAAACAGGTACGCCTTCCAGTTCGTCTTCTAACGAATACAATTTATTGACAGGCAGATCGACCTCGTCATCATCTTCTTCTAATGACAGTTACGCTTCGGTAAAAGGTAGATAAATACCTCTTAATTCTTCTAATGTAAATAATCAAAACACAGGAACGCCTTCCAGTTCATCTTCTAACGAACACAATTTATCAATAGGTTTATATCTTCTAATGGCAGTTAATATTTTCTAATGGCAGCTACACTAGTGTAACAGGTAGACATATACCAACCAATATTCCTTCAATGCCATTCGCTTCTTTAAACGAAGTCGATTTAGGCGATATAACCGAAAACAAAATGATCTACCTACAAGATCAACTTTTTCAAATGAATGAATTCGACTTCATCACTTTTTAAAGCATTTCAAATCGGATGCAATTTGCAAATAATATTATAATTAATTTAAAATTTAACAATGATGTTAAATAATTATTTGAATATTTTAAAATCTTTAGAATCGAGTGAAGAAAAATTTTATAATTTTCTCAAAGTTCACAAAATTCACATTTCCATTGTGATAGAAACTTTTCTCAAACCAAATGTCAAATTGAAAAGCAATCCACATTATGCGGTTCATCGATCTGACAGGACAGGAGAAATCACAGTTCTTCATCCCAGTAATCCGACATTCTTTTCCGTGAAAAATCCTTCTACAAATGATCTGGTTCTAACGGATCAAAGTCACATTTGTAGTGATCCGATTACACATGCTGACTTTGACTCAGATCATCTTCCTGAAACATTCAGACTTTCCAACGAAGCTATAATTAATCCAATTAGTTCTATATTCAACTATCATAGAGCTAATTGGTTGAATTACAGATCGCACATTGAAAATCATGTGGATCATGAAACTGTTTTAGAAAATTCTGCGGACATCGACACAGCAATTGATAATTTGAATCATTACATTATCGAAGCTAGAAATCTTTCAATTCCAAAAGCTCAAACTAAATTAAATTGTCCTCATCGATGACAATCTTCAACTGCTCATTCGGTTCGGTTTAGCCAAACGTGGTGCTATTGAGGGTGAAATTTATGAGAGACTGATTGCTTTCAATGAATTCTATAGCGCGTCTCTCCAAAGAACTCTTGCTATCTGGCAAGTTTCTTGGGATAAAGATGCCCTGAGTCGGTGGATGCACTCAATTATTCCTAAAATATCGACTAAGGCATGATTCAGGGGACTGGATGTGAGTAGGGACTTCATTCGTGTGATGTCCAGACTCATGTCCAATCACTACACGTTAGATGCACATCTCCTTCGAATTGGACTTTCCGAGACCAGCCATTGTGCTTGTGGCGAAGGTTATCGCGATATTGATCATGTCGTTTGGACATGCGTGGAGTATCTTGATGTCAGATCTCTACTAATAAATTCCTTACGTACTCAAGGTGGTTTATCCAATGTCCCAGTTCGCGACATTCTTGCTTGTCGTGACGATCCTTGCATGAAACTTCTTTATTATTTTATTAAGTCCATCGGAGTTCCAATTTAAATTTTATTATATGTTAGACTGTTTTCTTTTCCATGATTCAACCAATAGCCAGCTATCTTATATGGAATAAAAGTGATGAACTGATACAAACAAACTTGACATAGTTATAAGATCATGTACAAAATGAACGTATTTTATTTAATGTAATTTATAACACATGGATCAATAAGTCCAGAGACTAACAATGGAAACAACATTTTTTTGCAATTTTTTTTTTATTCATCAACATAATCACCTTTTAGGGTGATACAATGGTTCCAACGATTTTCCAATTTTTCAATACCATGTTTATAAAAAAAATTGTCTTTCGTTTCGAAATAAGCTTCAGTTTCAGCGATGACCTCCTCATTTGAGCCAAATCTTTTTCCCTGGAGCATTTTTTTAAGATCAGCAAAGAGCCAGTAGTCACTGGGGGCTAAATCTGGCGAGTATGGGGGGTGGGGAAGCAGATCAAAGCCCAATTCGTTCAATTTCGCCATTGTTTTCATCGACTTGTGGCAGGCAGTTTTTGTTTCATCGAAAGCAATCGCGGCACCCACTTGGAAAAAACCTTTTTCATGCTCAACTTTTCATGAAGGATAGTAAATACACTTCCATATGATATCTGTGTCATCTCAGCAATCTCACGGAGCTTCACTTTACGATCTTTCATTATAATTTTTGTCACTTCACTCACATTTTCCGGTGTAACGGCTTCCACATGTCTACCCGAGCGTTCCGCGTCATTTGTGTCGGTACGAACACGTTTAAACTCGGCGAACCACCGACAAATCGTTGATTTTGATGGAGAAGAGTCCGAATAACATTTTTCAATCCATTGTTTCGCTTGCACGGTGTTTTTACCCATTAAAAAACAATGTTTTATCAAAACACGAAACTCGTTTTTTTCCATTTTTTAAACAAACTACAAAACAACTTTACTCCAACCTCGATAACTCAACTGTTTCTGGACGGATCGACTTAAAATTTTGACCCGTTTCAAGCAAAGGTTAGTCCTCTAGAAAGACGTGATTACTGGTTTACTACGAGCGCCATCTCTGCTTTAGTCTCGGGACTTATTGATCCATGTGTTAATAGCAAATCGCTTGATAAAAACAGTGTTTAGATTAACTAATGAATACCAAAATATTAATATGATATTTGAAATGTATTAGGTTTAAAGTACTATGTATTGTGGATGCCGCTTCGAAAAAAAATTTAATTCCATCTCAAACAAAATTTTAAAATCGACTTTCTGGGAGTTTTGAGATTTCCCAGAAAATCGAGAAGTCCCAGAAAATCGATTTTTCGAAAAAAAAAAATTTTTCAAGATGACACTAAATCTCAACGTTTCATGCAATTCGAAGACTTTTAGCATAAAATTTTTTTTTCGATTACGGAAATTGGTGATTTTACAAGAACTATGAAAATTTCACTAAGTGGACTAAGAAGGGTTTTTAGATTTGCATCTTTTTTCTCATAAAAATAGGCAACGCAAATGCCAAGCGCTCGTTTGGAAAAACGATGCCGAGTATGTGACAAGAAACACTGAAAAATACAGCATGCTTTTGTGAACTACTCGAATCAATCTGAATTAGTTGGTGTCAAAAATGAGAAAAATTGGTGTTAGAAATTATTTCATAAAATCACACCGCTAGGTGGGTTGAGAAGGGTTTTTGTCGTGAATACGACTTACTTTACTATCGGGCGCCTTCTCAAAATTTACCCTCTGAGAAAGTGATAAGTTTTTGATCGTGAATATCTCTTGTTATATCTAAATAATCAACATAATTTTTGCTACATGCCATCGGAAATTTGATCACAATTTTATGATAAAATTTTCAGTTGTGTGACATAATCTCAAATAATTCAAAATTAAACTTTTCTGAAATGTTCGGTGTAAACGATTAGCAAAATGGATAATTCATAGCTCAGTGATCTGTGAAAGGATTTATATAATCTAACTACCAATAGAATCGAAATTTTTCAAATTAAACGTGTATAGCAACAGCATTGAAGTATTTCAATAGTACACTATTGAAAAACCTGTCTCATTTGACCCATGTCAACACTAGCTAATCAGAACGCGTTCTAAGGAAGAGAACAAAATATCTGCTACTGTACAACAAATCGTTTGAGAAAAAGGTTCCGAACAGTGTTTAATATCGTGGTGAGTTCCACAATTTGGTCCTTCTGAAAGGCAGGAATGAATCCCGTACAGCATCCGGATAGTTTCTTTCAAACAAATGCAAATCCGAAATGAAATAATCGACATTAAAATTTATTAAAATTTGTATATGCTCTTTTTTTATAGCCGTTAGGACCGCCCATTAGTGAAAAAGCTACAAACGAAATCACGTAATAAGAAACCTCTTAACAAAAATTGGATCAGTTTGGATTCTATCGCCACTGCGAGCAGATGTATTGCGTGTCGTTTGCAAAGCTAGTTTCGCTTCCGACAAAAGCGATTACGTCACAGCTGCTAGTCGTTTGAATTGGTGAAAAAACAACGAAAAGAGGAAAACGGTGGGGAGGGTCACACAAAATCAGCCGTTCTGATGGCTCTAAAAATTTTCTAAGGAACTATTAGGATTTGTTGTTCGCAAATCGAAGGAAAATATCCTCAGTTTAGTGCAAATCTAGAACAGTTTGGTTAGATTTATGCACTTTTCGCTGTGTGAAATTCACAGTAATCGAGATCAAGTGAAGCCTTCTTTGTTTTTGGGAAAAATGTGGAAAAGGGGAATGCTTGCATAATTCTTACAATTGATCAACAAATTGATATTCGGAAGTGTTAAGGAACATGTCAGTTGTTTTCGTATTCACGACATCCAGTTATGTCTCTGACATTACTCATCCGCCTTTTTTTTTGTTTTTACAATGATTAATTTTATTATTATTATTATTATTATTATTATTATTATTATTATTATTATTATTATTATTATTATTATTATTATTATTATTATTATTATTATTATTATTATTATTATTATTATTATTATATATAATATTATGGTTTATTTAGTCCCGACATGAACCTGTTGGAGTCGTTCTCTCCCCACAACATCATACATAATATTGCACATTACTCAAATGTTTTCTGTAAAATATTTTCCAGATAAAGCATTTTTCACAAACTGATTTCGTTCATCAACCAGACATTAGTATTCTAACGGTTTTATATCAACAATGCGCGATTCTTCTATTCTTCAATCTGAACCGAATCGTACTAAAAACGAATGCCCTACGTGCTGATAAGAATATTATGTAATAATTGAATCGATCGATGATAGATCTGTTTTAAAATCATGTAGTAATGAATATTTTAATGTAACTTGTGAAATATTGAGTAAAAAAAATACTTTGATTGAAAAATCCTGATAAAAGTAGTTCTGTTAGAAGTGATATGAAACGTGCATTGCTGGCAGCCTCTGTATTTTGTTAGTTGGGTATTCAAAATTGATTTTTGAATATTATTTCAAAAGTGGAGACAATGCATGAATACCGACGTGAATTATTTCCTCAAGATGAGTAACCACACATTTGAATTAAAGTTGATTGTGGGAATATTTATCTGAAAATCGCTAGAACTGCTAGATCAGACTATTTCGCCATCATGAACATCCTTATTCGTATTATCTTGAGTCGCATCTCACGTTTTCTCTCTTCCTCTCTCTCTCGCACCCTAACACTAGCCTTCTGTCTTGTTTCGCCTTTTATAATAATTGAAGTTTCCGGAGTGGAGTGGAAAATGAGTACGTGCTCCACATATCATAATCGGGTTGTCGGAACGGAATTGATTTTTCACATTGTCTTTCTGCTGCAGCTGCCGGTGCTGCTGCTTCGGCTGCAGAACCGACTCACACCGACTTCGATATCCGCCCGGGGACATTTGTGCTTCGTTTGTCTCCGTATCCTAATATTGGCATTATCGCAACGACGCCCGCTGCTGCCACTGATACTGATGTGATTCCGACAACCGACAATCGGTTTTACATCTCTAGGAGCTGCTGGATCCTCCATGTGAAACCGCAGGAAACTTGAAGTCGTTTGCAGTTTTTAATGGTGGCGAAAAAATGGGACATAGGTAATTAGGTATGATGAACACTTGGTTTAAATTGATTAAAACTTATAATTATTGAAATTTGAACTTAGATTAGAAAAACCGTAACTCCATTTCTGAGAAAATTGAATGCAAATTTTGCGTCACATACATAGATACATACACGGAACGACCGAAATCAGCATTTTCGCGAAAAATTTAGTTGATTTGCTGATTTTAGTTAGTTATTTTTTGAGACAACTAAAAAAATCTTACTTTTGCTGATTTAGATTTTTTATTCTCATTCCCTTAATAATAATAAAATATTTGTTGAAATGACTATTTTTTTTAGTTGAATTCACAAATTAAACGTACTGTCATTTCTTAGCTAAGGCACACTTCATATCCAGTCAACTAATTTTTTAGTTGAATTAAAGAAATATAATGTTGTTTTCAACCAATATGAATGGTTGAATTGGCTTCTGCAATCTGCAGCTATATGGCGCCCTGTCACCGAAACGGTAACACCTTAATGACTACTAGCCACTAGATGGCACACTACTGCCGAAAAAAATTCAGACGCGGTTGTCTTTTCTATATTGGCAGGTATACATACGATGTTGTGTTGGAGAAAAAGACATGAACGAAACGTAAACATCTTTTTGAATTTTTTTTCTTCTAAATCACTGTTTCTTCATTCTCACTGAAAACTTTGAGCACTCGGAAAACAAAAACCGAATACAAATAGTACACCGGACGGCGCAGCTCGGAAGGTTTGAAGATACAAAAAAACTTCATCACAATTAGAGTGAAACATTCGAAATTCACTTCACTGTTCCGCGTAAAAACATTATTACGCACAATCGCTTCAAGTGCGCACAAATTCTGAATAAATACGATTTCCACTAACAGTTTACGACATTTTTACATATCGGTTTAGAAATTTAAATAAAGATATATCGAACACATGCGAAAAACATCAAAACAATGTTCAAGCAGTTTCAATAAGACTGTCCTTTTTAGCTTTTTAATGGATTGTTTTGCTTTGACACTTCTCATGAGTTTTTGGCTGATAAACTTGTTAATAATACCCATTTCAGTTTTGGTTTTTTTGTGCTGTCCTTCAGTAATGATGGTGATAGATAAATAGAAACAAATTTTCTGATTTTAATAACAAAATTAGTTGTCAATGAGAATTTCGTGTTGGATTGAAATATTGCTGGTTTGAGTCCAGGATATTCACCAACTAAACACATTCTCTAAAACTAAGAGTTTTTTCAGCAAAGTAAATTCTCAATTTTAACTAATTTTATAGTTATTTTGGAAATTTTGTTGTTAAAATCAACTAATTCAAAAACAGTAATACGAATTAGGCGCAGAGCTAATTTCGGTCGTTCCGTGTACGCACAGGTATTTAGTCTTTAATATTTGGGTTGGTTTGGCTTGTTGCTACCATAGTCGAAAGACTCTTATTTGATACCGTAAAAATAGTGCTGATTACATGGGAAATAAATTCATTTCACTTAATTTCCTCGTATCGGGATGTGTTTTTTCGTGAAGGTTAAAGCCTTTATTTATACATCTTAACTACTTCATAATTATAATCCCTGATCCCTGGGTTGATTTCTTGATTTTGGTCGTACTTCTGGGAGATTAAAAATAAGAAAATTTCTATAAATATTTCTTATCGCTACCGAAATTCTTGAAATGTGTCTATGTCCAATTTAACTAGAAGATTGAGACTTAATCGAGCCTCAATTTACCCGCATTCGAACCCACGATACTTCGATCCGCAGACCGAAATCGAAATCGATCTTTGCTTGCTGGTTTTGCTGGACTCGTGTTCCGGATCGAATTTATGCCATTTGTCGGGCGCTTCCTGTCCAAACATCACACCCGTTGACTCCCGAGGGACCCGTTCCGCAACACCCGCTGTGCCGGTTTCGTCTTAATTTCGCTAAAAAGTCGTTATTTACGACAATCGCGCATCGGTGCCGAGTGTAAGTAACTCATTATTTTTTATGCTTTCCATAAAATTTTACGATCGAGATCCACTCTCATCGACGACCCGACGAACCGCGGAGTTGCAAACTGACGGACGGGCACTCATTTTCTTCCTCAGCGCTCCCGACATCACCATCACCACCACCCGTACTCTGTCTCGACGGACAGTTTAGTATTCTTTTTTTTTTTCTTTTTTGGTGTCTCGATGCTTTCCCGCAATGCTGCTGCTTCATTCACTTGTCTTCAGCTGTGAAGATAAACATGATTTGTGTCCCATTTCGCCCCTATCGCGACCCAATGAGGACCGCTGAAACGTGGCGGGGCGGTGGATGCTGTGCACTTTCATCGTTATTTTTTCTTCCACCATCCACAATTGTCAAACAACCCCCTGCCGATCCGGGTCCGATGTGCGATGGGGTAAGAATGATTGAAGCCTTCCTTGGTCGATAATTTGCAGTTGGGATAGTGGGCTGCTGGCTTTCTCATCAGCAACGTCCGCCAACCCGGCCACCGTCAGTCAGAACGGTTGTTCGTTGGGAAGCACTGCGCTGATGCTGCTGATGGTTTGGTCCGTGGTAAGGATCGCTCGGTTGATGGTTCGCCTCTCAAACGGGTTCCCGTCATAAGTATGCAGACGACATAAAGCGTACGATGACAGACGATATTGACGACGACATCGGAAGGATGATTGCGCGCTGCTTGGCTGATGAGAAACGGACGGACAGTGCGAGATGATAATTGGACCAATGAAACAGAACCGATGTGGATTTGCGTTAGATGGACGACGGTTGAGGACCGAGGACGGCCGGGGGAGTGCGGCATGTGGACGCTATGGCTATACATCGGCATCTTAATGTCATCATCATAATCGCCTTGGGACGCGTCTTCGGCTCCGAACCGATGGCATATGAAAGATTAGCTTTGACGGATGTGACGCCAGTCGATGGCTTTCTATTATAATATCTTATCGGTTGTTTTGTGATTCGGAAAAGTGGATGGTGCGATAGAGTTTCTACGTGGTGTGAAGGAGTTGCGAGGTTTGATTGCTGTTCAAGTGATTGCACCGTGAAACTAAACTGACAAATGTATTGGTGGACTTTCGAAATTCAACCTGGAAGGGTTCTGATTTTCAATTGGTTCGAAGCTAGTATGCGATGCGTTCCATCAATTAGATTGTTCCTAGTCACGTACACAGAAGGCGAGGGCTGGCCCCTCCCGAAATCGGAAATTATAGATTGCTTTTTACATACTATTTACATATTTATTTTTTATACATAGAAAAATTTTTGCGTCTAGTTTTTCTTGATATTGCACCGTAAAATTGGGGTTTCGAGAGTTTCATGGTGATCGAGACTCCACTACCAATGAAGCCGGCAGCGACGGGTCCTTCGATGTACCTACAAGGGACAATATCAAAAATGGACTGGAAATAAAAGGTGGGCGAGCTAACAGATGCAATAAGGATTAGTACTGAGTAAGATTCTGCAGATTAAAATGAAATCCGCTGAAGGCCGCGGATGCATGCTTAGGACTAAAAAGACGAACGCGAGCTCACTTTAGAAACATGTTAGGCTATGCTGATGCCGATTCGGTTGGACTTTTTATTTATTTATTTATTTATTTATTTGTCGTCAAACTATAGTAGACCATTACATTGTATTGATTACATTTTAACACGTGTGATATTATCTAAAATAAACATTAATGTGCATTATGTTCTAGGACCTTGGTCGTATTGAATTAAAATATTGTTTGAGCTGGGCTGTCGTCATTGTAAAGTCAATTGCTCCGCAATGCTTATTATAAGTTGACATCATTTGATTTAATGGGCCAAATTTAGCATAGTTGGTACGATAATGACTTATATAGAATACAGTTCGGTTTCGTAATTGCCGGGAAGGTATATAAAAATTAAGTTTAGACAGAAGTTCAGATGAATCAACCCGATGTGTAACGATGTTATGTATGTATGAAACCATTAATTGTTCTCGACGCTCTTCTAGTGTGTGGATGTCAATGAGCATACAACGAGCTTTGTATGATGGGAGAGGAAATCTTGCCCAATCTAACTTACGGAGTGGAAATAATAGGAATTGCCTTTGAACTGATTCTATACGTTCCTTGTGAGTGATTGAGAATGGGGACCAAACAATGCTACAATATTCAAGTATAGACCTTACGTAGGCAATATATAATGTTTTAATCGTGTAAGGATCGCAAAAATTATAGCTGAAGCGTTTTATAAATGCAAGCATGTTATTAGCTCTGCCTAGCTCGTATTAAAGTGATCGATGAAAGTCAACTTTTTATCTAAATTTACTCCTGGATCTCTAATTATGATACATCTTTCTACTGCTTGATCGCCTAGTTTAATTGTGATATCTGGTGTGTTTTGTTTCCTACTGAAAGCTACATTTATTGACGTTTAGTTTCAAAAGGCTTTTGTTACACCAGACATGGAACGTTTGCACTTCATCTTGAAATACCACCTTGTCTACATCACTTTTTATTTCTAGGAAGAGCTTCATGTCATCGGCATAAATCAAAACTTTTATTTGTTTTATAATAAGAGATATATCGTTTACAAATGAAAGGAATAAGAGAGGGCCTAGATGAGAACCTTGTGGAACTCCTGAGGTTACTAGGACATGGTTGGATATCCTCCCTTTAAATCGAATCGAAGTGTTATTGTTTTGTAGTATTAGTATCTACGAACATGTTCGTGAAATATTTCGTCGATATTCGAATTTTTTATACTATTTTTAGTTACATTAACATTTATATACCTTTTCATTGTAATGTTTCCTGAAACTCAAGTTCTCTTTCGAATTATACGAAATTTTGCAAATGCATAAACAATTATTTTTGTCATAGAATGAAGAGAAATTGTTTAAAAATGTTCAATTTTACTAAAATTTCTGCTTAAATTTTCCAAAGAAATCGATATTAAAGTACCTTCTTCACGCGATTTTTGTTTCTGTTAAATACTAAAATGTTGCATATTTCATTGGTTTTCATTATCAACAAAAAAATTTTTGTGCTCAAATAGGGTTTTTGAAATATTTGATTTTTTGTATACGCGCGCTGTATGCAAAGTGCACCGCGCGAGCGAATCGGTATGGTGCGGCAGGGTTCGGTAGGGTGCGATGTCGTCGGTGTGATTGAAGCGAGTTGCGACAGGTTTGGACAAGTAGGCATAGAAAATGATTTTTTGCTTTTCTCATCTCAACTTTTTTAAATTGCAGTATTTCGATGAATTTTTGCTGTAATATATAGGAGAAAATGAATAATATGAAAAGGGCATCATTACAGCACTAGGTAGATAAAAACAGCTTTCTCTATTAAATGTACGTCAGGAAATTTATTGATCACATATTATTCCACAAGTTCGACTCTAGATTATTCTATATTTTCTGGTGGTTTGAATAGAACATTTACAACAAATACTTCGTTGTCGGAAAAAAATCTTACACGGAACGACCGAAATTAGCTCTGCGCCTAATTCGTATTACTGTTTTTGAATTAGTTGATTTTAACAACAAAATTTCCAAAATAACTATAAAATTAGTTAAAATTGAGAATTTACTTTGCTGAAAAAACTCTTAGTTTTAGAGAATGTGTTTAGTTGGTGAATATCCTGGACTCAAACCAGCAATATTTCAATCCAACACGAAATTCTCATTGACAACTAATTTTGTTATTAAAATCAGAAAATTTGTTTCTATTTATCTATCACCATCATTACTGAAGGACAGCACAAAAAAACCAAAACTGAAATGGGTATTATTAACAAGTTTATTAGCCAAAAACTCATGAGAAGTGTCAAAGCAAAACAATCCATTAAAAAGCTAAAAAGGACAGTCTTATTGAAACTGCTTGAACATTGTTTTGATGTTTTTCGCATGTGTTCGATATATCTTTATTTAAATTTCTAAACCGATATGTAAAAATGTCGTAAACTGTTAGTGGAAATCGTATTTATTCAGAATTTGTGCGCACTTGAAGCGATTGTGCGTAATAATGTTTTTACGCGGAACAGTGAAGTGAATTTCGAATGTTTCACTCTAATTGTGATGAAGTTTTTTTGTATCTTCAAACCTTCCGAGCTGCGCCGTCCGGTGTACTATTTGTATTCGGTTTTTGTTTTCCGAGTGCTCAAAGTTTTCAGTGAGAATGAAGAAACAGTGATTTAGAAGAAAAAAAATTGAAAAAGATGTTTACGTTTCGTTTATGTCTTTTTCTCCAACACAACATCGTATGTATACCTGCCAATATAGAAAAGACAACCGCGTCTGAATTTTTTTCGGCAGTAGTGTGCCATCTAGTGGCTAGTAGTCATTAAGGTGTTACCGTTTCGGTGACAGGGCGCCATATAGCTGCAGATTGCAGAAGCCAATTCAACCATTCATATTGGTTGAAAACAACATTATATTTCTTTAATTCAACTAAAAAAATAGTTGACTGGATATGAAGTGTGCCTTAGCTAAGAAATGACAGTACGTTTAATTTGTGAATTCAACTAAAAAAAATAGTCATTTCAACAAATATTTTATTATTATTAAGGGAATGAGAATAAAAAATCTAAATCAGCAAAAGTAAGATTTTTTTAGTTGTCTCAAAAAATAACTAACTAAAATCAGCAAATCAACTAAATTTTTCGCGAAAATGCTGATTTCGGTCGTTCCGTGTACATTCGCGTGTAGTTTTAATCGTCATTACGTTTTTAAATCGATGTTGTTGTTGTCTATCCTGAATGTCTGGTTCGTTTATCATGCAAAAATCAAAGTTTATATGTTTGAATGAACTGCGCATAATCTATTCAATTGCCTTTACAATTGAATAGATTATGCGCAGTTGGAATTCGACTGGTTTTGATTTGATGCAAACTAACTTTATACGCGTGTCTTTTCACGGTTCTTCCAAAGATAACTTTTTCCCATGTGAGGCTGCGAAAGAATTCCATTCGGTCCTAATTTTATAATCTTTCTCATGAAGTGCAGTAAATGCAATGAACTTATATCGTTAATCTTTTTTTTTCGGAATGATGACAAACTTTTGTTTTTTCCTTGACTATTTTCGCGTCCAAACCACACGAAAAACTAAAAAAAAATTATAAAATAATATGTGATCAATAAATTTCCTGACGTACATTTAATAGAAAAACATGTTTTAATCTACCTAGTGCTGTAATGATGCCCTTTTCATATTATTCATTTTATTATATTATATTATATTACAGCAAAAATTCATCGAAATACTACAATTTAAAAAAGTTGAGATGAGAAAGGCAAAAAATCATTTTCTATGCCTACTTGTCCAAACCTGTCGCAACTCGCTTCAATCACACTGACGACATCGCACCCTACCGAACCCTGCCGCACCATACCGATTCGCTTGCGCGGTGCACTTTGCATACAGCGCGCGTATACAAAAAATCAAATATTTCAAAAACCCTATTTGAGCACAAAAATTTTTTTGTTGATTATGAAAACCAATAAAATATGCAACATTTTAGCATTTAACAGAAACAAAAATCGCGCGAAGAAGATACTTTAATATCGATTTCTTTGGAAAATTTAAGTAGAAATTTTAGTAAAATTGAACATTTTTAAACAACTTTTTTCTTCATTCTATGACAAAAATAGTTGTTTATGCATTTGCAAAGTTTCGTATAATTCGAATGAGAACTTGAGTTTCAGGGAACATTACAATGAAAAGGTATATAAATGTTAATGTAACTAAAAATATCATAAAAAAATCGAATATCGACGAAATATTTCACGAACATGTTCGTAGACACTAATACTACAAAACAATAACACTTATTGTAAAATCGGTTTCCTCGTGAAAAATGGGGGGGTCACTTCAGAAATTTTTACTCATAGGTATATCAATGCGATCAAATGCTTTGCTGAAGTCAGTATAGAGAGCTTCTATGTAATTACCCTTATCCATAGCAGCCAGTGAGTAGTTGACAAATTCGAGTAAATTTGTGTTAGTCGAGCGACCCTTAAAAAATCCATGTTGCATATCAGTGATTCTATTTTTAACTTGATAAAACATTTTTTCATTGATTATCGCTTCAAAAAGTTTAGGAATGTAGGAGACAATTGCAATTTCTCGATAATTACACACATCTAACTTTTTTTCCACTTTTGTAAATCGGTTCCAAATAGGAGTCCTTCCATATTTTTGGAAAAAAACAAGGGTGTGGCGATAGTTTTTTCATGAATATGGGAGGAATTCCATCAGGTCCGGGACCTTTATCTAATTTATTGAGCGCTTGCATAACATCTTGGACACTAATGTGATGAATCACAAGCATGTTCAGGGAAGAAATTAAAATATTCACGGTCTCGATCCTCTTCGGAAAACGTAGTATAGGTTTCTTGGAAGTAATTTGCAAACAGTGTACAAATATCTTCCGAGTTTTCAGCAGTCTTACCCTTGAAAAACATTTTGAGGGAAAATTATTTGATTTCAGTTTTTGTTTTACGTAATTTAAAAAATTCTTCGGGCAAGATTTGATTTCACTCTCCGTTTTTGAATAGTACTTCTCGGAAGCGATTTCAATTGCCAGATTCAATTGATCACAAGTTTGTAAGTAAGTTCCTAAGTTGACGCTACTACTGTCTCTTTTATATTTTTAATGGGCCTTCTGTTTTCGATTTTTTAGATTTTTAATGTTATCATTATACCATATTGGCTATTTATAGTTAAGTCGTCGTCTGATTCTCTTAAAAGGTACCTGATCATTAATAGTATCAAATAAAATCTTATAAAATAGACTCCCTGAAAATGGTTTGCCAATCAATGTTACTTAACTTTAACTTAATTTGCCAAGTCATACTGAAAGACCTCGTCATACTCATATTCATCGGGTCTATTATACTCATGAACAAATATGGACAACTCAATTGCAGTGTGAAATCTTTCATTTTTCCATAAGAAGGGTGTACATTGGTAACTGTTGATGACATCTGGATCCATTATTACACGCCAGGAAACATAATGATGGGAGACTCAATGGGTTGAACAGGTCATAACGTCGATTATCTGTGATTGTCATGGTATACTTTTCATGAACTGTCTTGAAAAAGAAAAAATTAAGCCATCGACAGTAAATATTACAAAGGATGTGCATTATTGGAGCGATTGAATACTGAAAATTCGACAATGTGCGTGTACATAAGAGCAACGGTACCATCAGCGATTTAGGATTCTAATTGCTTCCCCATCCACATTATTCACCCAATTTGGCATCCTCGAACTATCACGATCTACTTGGGCTTATTTGTTTCAAACTATCAAGAAATCGATGTGAGTTTTTATTTTGGAGTATTCGATCGCTTCTTCCGGAACGTGAAATTGGGATCCGTCGAAGTAAGTTTGCATGGCTATCAATTAATATGACTCACAAATTGGAACAGCCTCGGACCCAAGGGAAGGACGCTTAGAACAATGTGCCAATCACACATTAACACAATGATTTGGTGCATTTATCAATATTGGTACTTTCGTTTTCATACAGTTGCACAGTTGTGGCACACAAAGGGCTCAGTTTTGACAAGTAGCTGTTTCATGGGGCACAGCGTGGCACATTTATACCGTTTTCGTTTTAGAACCTACATGCGGGTGACTCTGATTCCGAGTGAAACGAACACGTGAGACGCGCTCTAAACAACAACTCATATAAAAAAGAAAAAAATAAACAAACTCGCGTGAATGCGTGGTGCGACCCGAGAAAATTTTCAGAGCGAAACTACGCGATTGGAGTCCAATCTAGAGCGACCCCAGGTTGCTAAAACAAACTCATCAAAAGTTGTCTTGGCGACTCTGGGTCAGCTCTCGGGCTGAAAACGATATTAGACTCACAGTATATTACGTGTTTTTTTAGAGGCACAATATAGTTTGTGTTAAGCGACTCTCCCCTTGCTCGGACCACTTATTTTCATGCTATTTATGAATGATCATTGCAGTGAATACTAAGGATATATCGCAGCATCGCAAGCCTTATAGATCGAAGGGCTTACAAATAGACATGTGTAAAATTATATATTATAGGGTAAGGGCTCCCTATTTCATCTCATTTGAAAGGACGTTACCTTAAAAACCTGATTCAGCCACCAAAATCACTACGATTTTTTCATATTTCTGTTTAATTTGCCTTGCTCCACATTAGGAATTGATACACATTCCTTGGAAATTAAAATAATAATTAAAAAATCAGCTAGAAACACTTTTGATATGTTCACTACTGTGCTCCTAATTTCATCTCAAAGGTTTTAAATTCATCCTATCGTTGGTCCTTTATTCATCCCATAAATTAGCAATGGCGACAGCCATCAAAACCAAAATATTGCACTATTACACTCACAGGTTCAAAATGTCAGAATTTTCGCTAAAAAGGGCCCAATGCCAACTATGACACAACACACGATATTTAAAAAAAACAGTTAAGAATCATTTCGGCGTTTAAAATTTTTTGGATCGTTTTTATTACCTTTCGTTTCAAATTTCAAATTTTACTCTGCAGTTAATTTGGAGAACTTAAAAAAAACAAAAAAGAATTGTTACTATTTAGGCATTAGCCCTTCTTAAAACAAAATGCAGACTCAGAGATGCCATTCATACAGATTTATCTGTATTGTATAGATATTTGCGTTCGCGTTCGTTAAATCAGATTACAGATTTTTTAAATTTAATACAGATTTGTAAAGGTTCATAAAAAGTGAGAAGTAAAACGTTAGACTTTTCTCTCTGAGTATCTATTAGTATTTGATTGCAGTACTTTTTTAAAAGTTTATTAATCAACGGTCAAATTACATGTTAAAATGGAAATCTTTCGTGCAAATGTTTGATGATGAACACTGATAAACATTTATATTAAAATTTAAAACCGATTTGAATTTGATTTGAATTTGAATTTGATTCATTTTATTAGTGAAAACAGATAGAGCATATACATATTTTCTATGAAAATATCTGGCATCTCTGTGCACAGCCGATGAAGCACACACATTTAACAGTGTTATGGTGACGTACAGCGGAATGAAACCAGTGCTACTAGATTTGCCACAATGGTTATTTGATTAGTATTTAAGACGCTCTGTTTGGTAATATTAGAATCCGAAACAGTCTTATTTATATATAAATATCAATAATATAATTAAACTAATGTCACGGATACCAAAAACTAGTTGTTGATGATAATTTAAAGAAGAAAAAATAAATTTTTTTATGTAACATTATGAGAAAACTTGGCAACCTTGCGATACGAAATGAGATGAAAACAAAGCGCAATCAAGTGAATTAAGTGCAAATTTTCATCTCATATTTTTCATTGCTTTTATTGCTTATCAGGTAATTTCAGAAGTCTTTAATCGTTGAATAAACAAGTGGAAAGTGAACATTACTAACTATAAAGTCATCCAACATTGAATAGTGGTGAAATTATGTGAAATAGTGATCATGTTTTGAGACGAATCGATTAGTAAATGTTTTGAAACATGGTGAATTGTAAAACTTCAGACGAAAGTGGTTCCTAAATCAAAAAGTGAGTTTATTTTTAATGAAAAAAGCGATCGTTGAAGGTTTTCTAACTATTTTTTTCAATTGTAAAGAGTGGCAAAACATAGAATAAATGTTTTAAAACGTGCCACAGTTTTGTTCAGGTACGTTTAAAGATATGATTAATGTTCAAAGTTATGAGGTGAAGGAATGAGATGGAAATTGGAGCTGAGATGAAATTGGGTGCCCTTACCCTACATGTGTAACCGAAACGGCGCCCAGATTGTTTTAGTTGCTACGAATGGTTAGCGCAATTTTGGTACTCTAAAACTTCTGGATTCTAAAAATGAGTTCAGTTTCATAATTCAAGAACAGCATTCATTAACTGAATTCTTGATCTTTATTCTGAACCAAAATTTTGCAACTCTATTCTGGGCTTGTTCCTTATTTTTAATTTAGTTCACTTTCCGTTCCTGAAACCTGGTCCAGAATTTCGGCTCTGATGCAGCTAAAAAAGAGATGGGAAAAAGTACTCAACAGTTGTAAATGTCGGATTACCATTGAAATAACAAAACGAACGGTAAGCTCGTAAGTATGTAAATCCTCCAAAAACTATAATAAAATTTTAAGTTTAAGAGGTAAACGGTTTTTCACCTCATAATCCGTCAGGTCGGAGGTAGCAGTTCAACATAAACTGCTACGCACTGACGAGTCTAAGACGAAACGTAAAACTTAATTGTTCCGTATTACATAATTGTATGGCAAAAATATGTTTGGCATCAATAAATCGTACTTTAGTACAGAAGCTCCACAAGCTTTAGCTATATTTTGAATTGGAACAAACTTTTGCTCATATTTTTTCGCTCCTGGTGGACGGATTTGGAAGTTCTTGGCGCCCACGTGTCGGGAATTTTGTCAGCTTCACGTATGATTTTAGACATTCCGCAAATCGCCTGTACATTGTGAACAATTAACATGGAAGCCGAAAGAAGGGAAAAATTGTGTACAGTTATTTGGAAAATTTAATGTGGTCTGCATCTAGGCTAAACAGCTGAAATTGCCCAAAAATACCGTATGGCGCGATATCAAACGGTATAAGGAAACATTGACGACGATTCGGAAGCCTCAAGCCAATCGTCGGAGTGGAACAGTTGACCGGAAACTGCGTGATAAGATTTTGAAGACAATTAAGAGGAATCCTAATCTGTCGGACCGTGATTTGACCAGAAAATTCGGTGCTGCCCATAGTACCGTGAGAAGAACTCGACTCCGGGAAGGAATCAAGTCGTATCGAGCTAGCAAACAGCCAAATCGGACCATAAAACAGAATATTATGGTCAAAATTTGTGCTCGGAAACTGTATGACCAGGTACGGACCATGTTCGAGGGGTGTCTTCTGATGGACGATGAAACCTATGTCAAGGCTGACTTCGGGCAAATCCCAGGTCAAAAATTTTATTTGGCAACGGTTCCAGCCAAATTTAAATTTGTTTTTACTGACAAATTTGCAAGGAAATTTATGATTAGGCAGGGCATTTGCAGTTGTGCAAAAAAACGAAAATTTTCGTTATAAATAAGACAATGACATCGGAACTATAATAAAAAGGGTGTCTCCAAAAATGAATTTTGCCGTTCATTCGATCCCACGACCATTCCGCAATGTTTTGGCCAGATTTGGCAAGCTGTCATTACAGCAAAGTCGTTCAGGAATGATATATATAGAAAGGGGTCCAATTTGTTCCGAAAATCCTTAACCCACCCAACTGCCCCTAGTTCCGCCCTATTAAGAAATATTGGGCAATAATGAAGAGGAGCCTCAAGGCAAAGGGAAAGGTTGTCAAAGACATAAATCAGATGACGACCTGGTGGAATAAGATAGCTAAAACCAGTGTTGGTGATTGCCGAAAATTTGACAGAAGCGGCTATATTGCTATCTATATTGTATACAACATTTTCAATCCGGTAGAAGATGCTACAAGAACTCGAGTCTCTTAATGCATGAACCTTGAGAGAATTTTGCTACATTTCTTCGCTCCACTTCATACTCTGAGTATTTCACGCCCTTAAAAAAAATTACAGTCTGATAATGATCGTTGATGTGTGGAATTTCCCAAGAGAGAATCGCAAGTTGACAATTATCGCAGAAAATCGAATCGATGATTCAACCTGATGATTCTCATACTAGGTTGCAATATTTCAAAACCCTTGTGTGGAGCATTCACAGACATTTTCAAAGACACAACTTATACAAAGGTTATATGCACATAATTAGAGTAAGGGGCAATAGTAAAATGATTCTATCGCAATTGCCAACTGCCTGTATAGAACCGGATCGCGAAACGAGAATAAGCGACCGTTTGTTGCTTCAGAGAGGATCCCCACAGCAGCGTGCTAACCTTTGATTCTCAGAAATGTCATCGAGAGAAATTAGCTCTCGCACTGGAGTCGATTCTATGTTAAATGAGCCATGCCAGTTTTTTGTTGTTGCGATGATTTCCGTTTCTCTTTGATGGCACTGATTCAATCATTGAAGAGTTGTCAGTGATCGTTCTTTGATACGATAAAAGCCATCCTTTGCTAAAACGATGGACGAAGAAGGTGTGCTCCGCCTAATGAGCCGTGTTACAGGAAAAATCGAGAATTCCTTCGAAACCGTGACGAATAATTTTATTCGTATTTTTTCCTAAAAGTATGAAGAAAACGCTACATTTGTATAAAAAAAAGATCTTGAATTCAATAATAAAAACGAAATTAATCCACCTAGCAGTGAGATGATACCTTTTTTTATCAATCCGCATGTGTTTTTTGCATGGATATTTTCAGGTGTTTTTTAGTTCTCATGACATTTTTTTAGTTATCGTCGTTTTAAAAGGCAAATTGAGATTTTAATCACTGATTACCCTGTGATGTCGAAGCTGCAAATCGGATCAAATTTGAATCCTAACGTGTGACATTCGTTTGAACATTCCATGAGATGTCGAAGTAAGTTCCACTTTAGAGTTTTTCGTCATTATTTATGGTACTTTCAGAGCCGGTATTCAGAAATTCAGGTAATTCCAGAATCGGATAAAATTCACCAATTTTATATGGGACCTTGAGTCCTTCAATCAGAATTTTTGTTTTTGAAGTTAGATTTGGCCTTTTTGAAGTTAGATTTGGCCTTTTTGAAGTTAGATTTGGCCTTTTTGAGAAAATGATTGAGCTTTGAGAAACGATTCGATACTGAAACCGGAATTCTAAAATCGGTGTAGCCGAAATCAGTTAAATTCACCTGAGCAGTGTGTAGACATCTTTGAGAAATTGTAGTGCGAATTAAAATTTGGGGGTACATTCCGAATCCAAAAACGAATACCGCTCAAACTGAAATAAATTTATTTGGTAATCGACTATCCAAATCTGCAAACGATAAACCTGATTAATTTATGTGAAATGGACATTTTTATACTAATCACCCTGCATTTTCTAAACCAGAAGTCGGATCTGACTAAAAAGTAAAGGGTTTTATAGGATTTTAAGACCTCTCATTTGAATCATAGATGATTCTTAGATTTCATTTGAATCTTAGATCGGTTCAGCCATCTACGAGAAAAATTAATTGCATTATTTTAATTTCGTTTCACATATCATCCTGTGGTTCCGCAATCAGAAGTCGGATCCAAACGTAATTCAGGAACCTTGTTTGGGAGTATACGACTTTTCATATGAATCTGAGTTGGTAGAAAACGGTTTAACCATCTTCGAGAAAATTGAGTGAAATTATTTGTCACACACGCATTTGCTGATCTCGACGAACTGAGTCGTATGGTATATGGAAGTCATGTTCTTCCAGCATTTATTGCTGTAAATAGTTTAAATCAATATAATTATGGAATTACTTCCAACTCGATAATGCTGGTATCATCTGGTTTACATATGCCATATTCGAAAGATTATGTTGCCAAAAATGAACCGTGCTAAAATTGGTCCGAGGCAAATTGTCATGTAACAGTATAAAAAATCGTGTTTCATGTTGCTCTCAAGCATTGCTTTTTCATACAGCGCTAAAAATTCCTTCTACTGGAATAAGGCTTACACAAAAATATCGATATCTCCGTTAAAAATGGACGGATTTTAACAATCTATGGCTTGTTGGATAGGTATTACCGAGCGAAATCTAAGTCTGGAAACATATTCTGTTTTCAAGGTCAAATGTAACAGATACTGTCAAAAAACTGAAAATTTTGACATAAAACTTCGTATAACTCAAAAAGTAAACATCCGATCTCAAAACTATTCAATAGCGTTCTGGGTGACGAGGAGACCTTTCATTTGCGACTAGTTTGATCAAAATCGGTTCAGCCATCTCTGAGATCTCGACCTCTTAGTTGACAACACACATACAGACACACACACACATACACACACACACACACACACACAGACATTTGCTCAGTTCGTCGAGCTGAATCGATTGGTATATGACATTCGGCCCTCCGGGCCTCGGAAAATTTTTCGAAAGTTTGAGTGAATTCTATACCTATTTTTTATATATATAAAAAAAAGGTAAAAACTGAAGTACAGACAATTGTCTTTGCTCCAATTCTATCTTAAGCAAGCTTTAAAATTTTGGAAACGAAGCAGAAAAAGTTGCGAAATTCAACAACCCGAAAAAGTCCGAAATTTATCATTTTGAGACACGTTAGGCTGATAAAAATTTCTTTCAGAGGGACTAATCTTTCTTCTAGTGGAAAATAATTGGAAGATAATTACTAATAGTGAAAAGTTTCAGGAATCGGAATAGTTAAACTGGAAGGGACATGTCTTTCTAGGAAGCAATAGGCAAGCTCTGGGGACATCCAGATCAAATAACGATAGTTCTAAATATTCAAAATTATTATATTTCTGGAACTCGAAGTCATCTATCCAACGACTTTTTATGGCTCCACTGGAACATGTTATTGGGACATAGAGGTCCCTAAATCGTACAGTGCAGTGTAAAAAACGTTCACACTCACATGTACTGCGCTATCCACAATTCGGTTCATGTCCAGAACTTCGCAAGGAAGTAATTTCCAACACACGCCCGTCAGTCAGTCAGTCAGCCGGCATTAGGAACAACTCTCCAAATTCCGAAACTCGGTTCCAACAGTAAGGGATATTTCCATTATTCGTTCTGTCCATCATTCGTTTTCTTCAATGTCACGCCGAGAAACTAACATTCTTGCTACACTCTCCTCCATACACAGAAAGGAAGTGAACAGTGTTGTTCGAAGAAAAGGCTACTCTCGCATCGGCACCCCTGCACCCGCGCTACCAGCAGGTTTCCCATTGTCATCCCACTCGGTGCTCGGTGCTGAGCTGGAAGCTGGAGGCAAGGACGAAAAATAGATTGGGTTGTACCGAGACTAGTTGCAGCTCCTTTCCAGATTCCTCCGAACCCGTCCGCAGTACACAGTCGGTAGTGTATGAAAACTTTGAAGAAAAAGATCTGTAACTGACACATGAAACTGTCGCAGACAGACGACGTCAAGTTGTCAGTCACTTTTGCCCCATTCCATTCCAACTGGGCTTTATTTTCTAGTTTGCAAACAGCCAGCGTAAGTAGGAAACAGTTCCTCCAGGGCTCATTTCAGATTTCCTCACATACGGAATGAGTTTTAATGTGCACTCGATCCCGTCAGTCAGTCATTCTTCCGTCGTCCGGATGATGCTCCTCTGGCTTACTAACAAGGACAACAATGTCGGTATGTCACGTTGTGTGTGTGTGTGTGAATGTATTCATGAAACAATGACATAATGGAATTCGATGTTAACAGATTTTATATTTTTATACTTTCAACCACAGAGACAGTACGGATCACCCAAAGAATGCCCATGTCCCGCGGGTATGTGTGTATGGGGTCATGGCAGCAGAGGGCACACTCTACTTACTGTGTTAGCCAAGAGAAACAATGAGCCGGAGTCTGTCAGTTTGAGCTGATGACCAGTAGGTCGCTAGTTTTGTGATTTGTTTGACAAATAGAAGTTGGCAATTTGGAACGATTTTCATATTCTGAAAACAAGTAGTGGGAGGCTCGTCTTGTGGGCACAAATTACAGCCAAGCCAATTAATTCAAATTCTGAAAATATTACGATTGACTTGAACAATTCCCATCAAATAGCTCGGTAGCACTTTCCAAAACTTTTCCACCCCCACCGTATTCAAAAGCACCGATCAACTGACCCCGCACCGAGGAAACCTTGAGCGGCCGGCGAAAAACTTGACGGTAGCCACTAGCTAGTCCGCAGTGTCCGTTGACGGGGGAAATTTCTACGGTGCCTGACGGTGGGTTGGGCATTTCAGAAAAGCTGACCGGCTGGCGAAAATGAGCTCTTTCAAATGCCATTGCTGCCACTCGGCACATAAAACATACCGGCAGTGGCAGCCAAAGTGGCAGCAACAGCAGTCCAACTCATCGTCGTTTCGGTTGTACAAAAGTTTGACAGAATCGTAAAATATCTGAATATACATTTCACGTATTATCATAATTATATTTTAATAACATAATTTATGTCATACAGTATACAGTGTTCTGTTGTTTAAAATTTATTATTTTCCACTTTTCTGTTTTCTGCACAACATGTACCAGAAGCGAGCCGAGTGTTGGGGCTGAATTTTTTTTCCCGCCCTTCGTCCCATTTCTTCTCATTCTTCTTTAGCCCGGACCAAACATTTAGGGCTTGAGTAGCAATTCATTTGAGCTCTTGGACTCCTCGCGGCCCCGGGTTAGCAGACCTGCCAGCAGCCACTGTGATGACGACTGGCACCGCTAGACCCGCATGCAAAGTGTGCGAAGCGGTGACCGCGACGATGACGACAACGACGGCGATGATGATGATGGCAGTGGGCTGCTGATCCGAATCAGGATTATGGTAATGATGATGATGATGATGGCAGAAAATATGCACTGGGCCAGTATATTTCTTTGGTTGATTTGAATATTCACTTCCACACTTTTGCCACCTTGTTGTTTTCGATAAATTTATACCATATTCTCATGCAATTGACCCTTGCTTCGGTGGGGAAGGGGTAGGCGCGGAGTGACTCGCGAGGATGGAATGAAAAGAGCTCACTGACTGTATCCGAATTTAAAGAGGGACTGACAGGTAACAGTTTACACTATCGATTTCACTGATTTCGGTAGTTGATAGGGCAGCAAAATGATTAAATGCGTTATCTGCGATGAACTCTACGATAATTTGTTTGTTTCAAGCATTTTGTTCGATAGAGGATTGTTGGAAATATGTAAATCAATCGCATGGCTGGTATAAATCATGGGAACGCGGTGCTCAATTGTCGAGTTTTTTGGGCATTAATTTGGTCAATATAGTTGGCAACATCAGAGATTTCAAAGTATGTAAAAAAATGCGATTATCAATCAAGAGTTCCTTACGAAGCTTTGTTGAAAAAGCAGAAACTAGTAGCCAGAACACAAACACGGAGCATCTGAAGTTGGTATATCCAAACAAAAAATTTTGTTGTCAGAAAGCGCATGTAAACGGTTGATCTGGCAAGAAACTCGCTGCTGTAGAATCAAATGCGGACCATTGTTAATCTACCAAACAAAAACGTATGCCACTTTTCATTAACCCTCCGTCTAACAGTTCGATCCAACCAGACCTGTTTTTAATTTATCTATCGACTTGAGGCTCCAGGTGGCTTCCTAAAATTTTGTTGTCTATTGATCCATGCAGTTAACAGTGAGGGTAATGTCCTCAAAAAGGACGAGTACCGGCTGGTTTGAAAACTCTGCCTCGGTCTGACCAATGGTATCTGGATGAATCCCACACATTTTGTATGGAAAGGCTAGTAAAGACTGTCCCAGAAAGTATGGACGCACTTTGATTTCGCTGTAAACAATTCACAAGTGCTTCAAATTTTAATAGATATACTGATAATATTAGACTACAACAACAGAATATTATTATCAACATTGCTACTTAGTCATTGTAGACTAGCTGGCACACCTTCTTGCGAACGTTCCTGATTAAATTCCGTACAGACTTCTTGGCGACAAGTTTTGCACTTTTTTTCAATCTTTTTCGAACTGGTTTCAGCTGCCGAGACATGTTTCCTAAGAGGTGGCTTCGTTAATGCCCAAAATTCCTCAATTGGTCGAAGTTGAGGGCAATTTGGTGGTTTCATGTCTTTTGGGACGAAAGTGACATTTTTGGTAGTATACCATTCAACCGTTGATTTCGAATAGTGGCAAGAAGCAAGATCTGGCCAGAAGACAACAGGATCCTTGTGGCTTCGAATCATGGGTAGAAGTCGTTTTTGTAAACATTCCTTGATGTATACGAGGTCTGTTCAAAAAGTTCCCGGATTTTTTTAATTGCGCGCGTCTGGAGAGTCCGGTGGTCAAAACTTTTTTTTTATTGTGTTGGTACATATGTCCCTAATGTATGGTGAAATTTTCAGCTGTATTCATTGTTTACATTCTGTCTTGTAGCGGCTGGTGTAGACGTGTTTTTTTGAGCTCGGCGATTTTTGTCTTGGTGACGTTGGGTGCTTCCACGTGGACGATTGTGCTTTTGTTTCGACATCATAACCGTACACCCATGTTCCATCACCAGTTATGACCCTTTCAAGGAAAGTTGGATCGTCGTTGACGTCATTTAACAGCTTCTGAACGATGGTAATGCGTTTGTTTTTTTTATCAAAATTCAGCAGTTTTGGAACGAATTTTGCTGCCACTCGTTTCATGCCCAAAACATTTGAAAAAATATGATGGCATGAGCCAACTGATATGCCAGCTTCATTAGAAACTTCTCTAATAGTGATTCGGCGATCATCCATAATCATTTTTTCCACCTTTCCCACTCTTTCATCGATTATTGACGTGCTGGGTCGACCAGAGCGTTCGTCGTCTTCAACGTCTTCGCGGCCATCTTGGAAACGTTTATACCACTCGTAAACACTTGTTTTTGTCATAGCAGACTCACCGTAGACACTCTGTAACATTTCGCACACTTGGTTACACTTTATTTCATTTTTCACGCAAAATTTAATACAAATTCTTCAATTCTTCCATTGTTTAAACTAACAAAAATCGCCGAGCTCAAAAAAACACGTCCACACCAGCCGCTACAAGACAGAATGTAAACAATGAATACAGCTGAAAATTTCACCATACATTAGGAAAATATGTACCAACACAATAAAAAAAAAATTTTGACCACCGGACTCTCCAGACGCGCGCAATTAAAAAATTCCGGGAACTTTTTTAACAGACCTCGTATTTCGCTGTTCATTGAACCAGTGGTGATGAAGGGATTCTAAATCTTACCGCAGCTACAAATTGCTTACCAGACCATACCTTTCTTACCAGATTTTTCGACTTCAATCGATGTCTCGGACTGGTTTAACACTTGCCCTTCTCGCACCGTATTATATTGTGGTCCCGGCAAGGATTTGTAATCGAGTTTCACGTAGTTCTCGCCGTCCATGATTATGCAGTTCAAATTTCCAGCAAGAATCGTATTGTACAGCTTTCGAACCCTCGGCCTGATCGATGCTTTTTGTTTCGGACTACGTTTTGGTTGTTCTGCTTCTTATAGGATCGAAGATTCAAACGTTCTTTAGTACGAAGAACATTTGACTTCGAAGTGCCCACATTTTTGGCCACATCCCGAACTTTACCCTTGATTCGAAGCCGACTTTACCCTTGATTCGAAGCCACAAGGATCCTGTTGTCTTCTGGCAAGATCTTGCTTCTTCCCACTACATGAAATCAACGGTTGAATGTCACTTTCGTCCCAAAAGACATAAAACCACCAAATTGCCCACAACTTCGACCAATTAATTGGCATTAACTTGTTAATTATTTACAGCGAAATCAAAGTGCGTCCATACTTTCTTGGACAGTCTTCAATGCCGAGACTTTGCTTTGACCAAATTTGAAGAATTTTTACGTTTTATTTTGCTTTATCGCTCTATATTACAGGTTGCAATGTCATCGGTCCGGAACCATATTTCCGGAACCGCAAACCGGATTAAATTCTACATCAACTTATGAAAACATAATACTTTTCATTTGAATCTGAGTTCAGGAAGATCGGCTTAGCCGTTTCTGAGAAATGGGAGCGATTTCCGGTTTGGAGCACACTAGCGCTTTTCCGGTACTTCCGGAACCAGGAATTATGATCCGGTGTACCCAAAATCAACTTATTTGTTCATCAACTTGCCATTCTTGCATAATTGAAGAATTGCACGGCTATTTGAATATGTGATGTATAAAAACACGCTCTTGAAAATGAAATATTCATAGTTATTCTGGAACCTAAGTCGTATCCGGATGAAATTCGGTGGAGTTGTATGGGGTTGTAAGACCTTGAACATAAGTTTATGAAAATTGGATCTGAGAAAATCGAGTGCACTTTTTTCGTTCATTTTGCACATTTAGGCCCGTAACTTCGGAACCAGAATTGGGATCCAGTGAAATTCAATAGAAACCTATGGGACTATAAAGCCTTTAATTTGAATTAAAGGACTATAAGCCTTTAATTTGAAGTTGAAGAGAATCTGTTGAGCGGTCTCTGAGAAAGTTGAATGCTAATTTTTTTTGCACATTTTTCCCTGTTACTCCCGAACCGCAAGTTCGATCTGGGTAAAATTCAGTAGGAATTTATGGGACCAAGAAACCTTTCATTTGAATCTAAGTTGTAAGAATCAGCTCAGCCATTTCCGAGAAAATTGCGTGCACATTTTTGTTTGCATTTTGACATTTTGCATACTCGAACAACCGAGTCGAATGGTCCATGACAATCTTTCCTCCGGGCATCGTTTCAAAAGTAGGTTACAAGAAAAGCAATACAGAAAAAAACCATCAGTAGAACCAGAACTGAAAACCGAAAATCTAATCCAATTGGTAAATTGAAACGAAAAAAAATCAACTAAGAAGAAGATATTTTAGTAGTAGTCTACCGGATAAAGCTGATCTGAAATTTACTTTTTCAGGAGAGAGACGAGAAGCCTCACAGTTGGCGCGACCATTAAGTTCAGTAGAAGCCAAAGAAGAAGACCTAGGGCAAAACGGCATAGGATCATTTGGCATAACGCTGTTAGCCGTAATGGTCATTTGGCATAATGTCATTTGTTATAATAATAAATGGACTCGCAATATTTTAATCTAATGTGAAATGTGTTTCGATCGAGTGATGTTTTTTTTTATGATATTAGGTGAAATAGCATTATAATTTTTTATTTTAAAAGTTCTTTAGTTAATAGAACTCAGACTCAAATCAAAGACCTGATAGTCCCATAACTTGCTATCGAATCTCATATGGATCCGACTTCCAGTACCGGAGTTACGGTGTAGAATGTGCCAAACGAAGTAAAATAAATCTCAGAGACCGCTTATCCAATTTTAACAAGCATAGTATTAATTGAATATACCATCCTGTAGTTCTGGAATCAGTAGTCGGATTCAAAATAAATTCAGGAACCTTGTATGGGAGCATACAAAATTTTATATGAATTTCAGAAGCTTTCAGAAATCGGTTAAGCCATCTTCGAGAAAATTGTGTGAAATTATTTGTCACACACATTTACTGATCTCGACGAACTGTTTTGGAGGGTATATGGGTGCGAGAAGTCATGTTATTCCAGCAATTATTGCTGTTAGCAGTTTAACTCAAAACAAAGAAAAAGTTGTTTTGAATAGAAAAATACTGCCATTCTTCAAATAAATATGTTGGCCAAACGAACCGTGCTAAAATTCAAACGTACTTTTCGATCACACACTCGTTCACAACAGGGATGCCAGGTTGAATTTCTATGCAGGTTTTAAAAAGTTTATGCAATCAAGCTGTTGCAGTGACAGTGAAAAAGGGAGCGAAAATGAAATTCAAATTAGTGAACAAAAACGAAGCACAAATGCTCTAAGGATGTAAATTTAAAAGAAAGTTACATTTAACATTAGATAAGAAGTAAAATCCTTAAATATCTACAGAGTTAATCAGAAACCTCCAGAGATAAGTCTGCATATAGGACATCACTAGTTTTCATATGCTGGGCTTATATGTAGGTATGTGTGTAATGCGGGAACCCGGCTGTGCAAATATTTTTTTTTTCGCAGGAGTCTAATCAAGTATAAAATGCGCAATATGTTATACATATTATAAGGAGTGTATCAAAAATAAGCCATTCATATACATTTGTGTTATACGCATGTATTTTTGATGGTTTCTTATGCTCAGATCACAGCATTCTGTGGCGTTTGGCTGTCAGCTTTCTTTTGTTCACTTGTTTGTGCGGTTGAAATTCTGCATTTTCGAAAAGTCGCGTACTGAAAAGGAAGTAAAAATTAAGGTTCTCGACACATGGCTAAGTGAGAAGGGTATTACTATGCGAAAATTGGCGAAGCGGTTCGGAATTCATCATGTTATTGTTAAAACCATCATTAATAAGTTTGGGGAACACTATTCTTTAGATGAGCTACCATGAAGAAGCAGAAAACCCGGGTCTTCCAACCCGAAACTCTACCAGAAAGTGATATCTCTAATCATGAAGAACAAATCAATGTCAATACGTGATATGGCCAAAAAAGCAGGAACGAGTGTCGGGATAATCAAGCGTATCAAGAGGCGAAATCATCTGAAGATCTACAAGAGGCAGAAAATCTCAAAACAAAGTGTAAAACAGAAGAAGCGAGTAGCAACAAGGACCCGGAAATTGTATTCGCGTCTTTTGCAGTGTTCGGATGCATGCGTTTTGATGAACGATGAGACTTATGTAAAGGAGAACTCATAAACCCTTTCAGGTCCACAATACTTTACTGTCGTCGTTGGGGAGGATGTGGGTGACGCGGATAGGTCGATTCAAGTGGAGAAATTCTATACTGGTATGGCAAGCAATATGTTCCAGTGGTTCGAAGTCAACCATTTTTTACACTACCGGAACTATAAATGCAGAAATCTATCGATCTGAGTGTCTCCAGAAGAGTTTGCTGACTTTATATAAGAAGCATAGTACACCTCTACTGTTTTGGCCGGATTTAGCGTCGGCTCACTATACCAAAACCACTCTCAATTGGCTTGCGGAAAAGGGTATAAATTTCGTTGAGAAAAATCTCAATCCACAAAATTGCTCTCAGCTTTGACCGATTAAACGTTACTGGGAAATCGTGAAGAGGGTCTTCAAGAAGACTGGTAAGGCAGCTGGGAACATGCAGGATTTCAAAAAAAAAATGGGCTCAAGCGTCCAAAAAATGTGACGCAACTTCATGAAGAGCGTTCGATCAAAAGTTCGAAAATTCCTGAATTAATAACTTAAATTTCATCCGGTTTTGATTATGCTCAAGTTTAACCTCGTACAATAAAGGATTAATTTTTAGTTTGAATAAAATATCGTTTTTTATCATAATTTGAAAGAAAAAATTGTGGATAGCTTATTTGCGATACACTCCTTATTTGGTGCTTACAAATAATTGAATGCAACAGTTTTAGAAATCGTCTTTCACTTTGCTCTCAAGCATCACTTTATCATTCATCATCATAAAGGATACTTGCACAAAAATATAGACATCTTTGATAAAATGGACGAATTTCAACAGTCTATGGCTTGTTGGACAGCTATTACCGTGTGGAATCTAAGCCCTAATTCATATTTTTCTTATAAGATCAAAACATACATGGTCAATAAAGTTAATTGAAAAGAAAATAATTTTATTAGCTGGCGAACGAGCATAATTATATGAAAGCCAGGTCATAATAAACGATCTAATAATAATAATAATAATAATAATAATAATAATAATAATATAATAATAATAATAATAATAATAATAATAATAATAATAATAATAATAATAATAATAATAATAATAATAATAATTATAATAATAATAATAATAATATTTATAAATTCGTTTATTTTACTTTATTTTCCTACTTCCATGTATCAAAAAATTTCTTCTTCATTTTGATGGAAACTGCAAATTATGAAAAAAGTGAAATTTTGCTCCCAAAAAAAAATATATCAGCTTTTCATGAGGATTGTAATCCTTCTAACTTATACATATCTGTTCGATTTCGTTGGCTGGCTTTTCAAAAAAAAAAAATAAATTATTTTCGATAAAAGAAATTTCTACTAAACCAATTTTGTTAATTGAGGCATCAACCAACTAGCGAAAAATCGTAATCTCAAAATACATTCACCTCCACATTGTAATCGATCAATCATTTGATTTCAAATTTTTCCTCAGACACAAACTTGATTCGTGAGATATTTCGTCAACTGCTTCAAGCACCCTTTCCTCCGCTGCCTGACCGTAGAAAGCAACGCTGTGCAAGAAAACATCCTCATCCATTCGTCAGTCATACACATCGAGCAGTTGAAAAGAGGAAGGGCCCGAACCACCCAACCATTATGGACCGGCTATGACTTAGAGCGAGGATTCTACGACTCTCTACTTTCTGACCATCCACCAGACCCTCTTGTTCCGCACTGAAAGTGCAGACACAGTCATCCCATGGACCACCGCAACGCGCTGCTTACAGTCCGTCCTGACTGGAAATGCTGTGGAATGCGGAAGGAAACAAAATAAGCTGGATGGGGGCGTAAGCCGTCAGAGGACATCAGTCACAGGGACCTTCAGCAAGTCTGCCCCAGCAAACAGAGACAGACGGCACAGAAACCCCACTCACTTGTCAGACGCTCGTCGTCTTTTGCTCTGTATTGTCACGATGAACAATGATGCTGGATGAGACTTAATTAAATTTCCCATTGGAGTTTTTACGTTTCCCGTTTCTTTTGCCCGGCGATGCTAGGATTCGCTTTCCCCAGACCGGCGAGACTCTTTTGCTGTTTGTAGCTGATTTTCGGATTGATTACTCAGTAAGCTTGTCTATCTTGTGCATTTTTTTTGTTCGTTCATATCCAACTGACTTTATCGAACTCAATGAATTTCGCAGTTTTGAAATGAAAATGTAAGCCGAATTACACATTCCACATACTTCAAACAACTGTCTCTTTCGTCGATGTATTTGAATACGTGACCACGATTTGATTTATTCTTTGGGACCTAATTTAAATATTTTCTATTCCTCTTTCTCCCTATCAAACACACACACACACACACACACACACACACACACACACACACACTCAAGGCGTTCCACAAAGCTCTTCGTCAACGATGAATAAGAAAGAAAGTCAAATTTCCCTCAATATTCAATCGGTAACGGGCTAAACTGACAAGGAAAATTCAGTGTGCAACATTCGTCTGTCTAATCATAGTGAAACGAATCGGGGTTGGCTAAGCGATCGACTAGAGAGCGAGTTCCATTATGGAGTCGGACAGACAGATACACAGACAGACATGCCCAGAACAAGGGACAACATGCAGCAATATTTGAATCTGTCCAAACAAAAATTTCCTTATTGGAATTATACATCGGTTTTGTTCGACAACCTAACAAACAATTGAACATGTTGAAATATTCAGATGAGCCATGAATGGGTTCGATAGGAATGGGGGGGATGGCGCTGGCAGTCGTTCGATTTTCCAGTAATACACTTTCCTTGAAAGCAAATCCCTGGCAGAACAGATACCGGCTATCGTCGGCTGTCTTTACATTTACTGCTTTGTTTGATAAGCTCTTCTCTACATTTTCTAAGATGATTTACATGTTTGGGTTAGGAGAACATTTTCTCGGATCTGATTTTTTATGCGATTTCTCGGTTTTCTTCCTTTGATCAACTCGATTTCAACTTGAAACAACCAATGTTTTTGAGCAGAAGATCTGCTTTGTTATTTTCACAACTGTCATATCAATTGGATTCTTCCATAAACAGGAAACGAGTTGGTAACCTGCACTGAAGTACGACGCCCGACCGGAAGAGTTGTAGTGTGTAACTCGAAAACCTTTCCACATTCCCGTGTGCTATTTTAAAGTAGAGAAACTTTTATCAATGTCCAACAATACAGCTGTTTTGAAAAAGACGGTTGAATGAAAGAGCAGAAATGGAAATCGG
This sequence comes from Malaya genurostris, assembly GCF_030247185.1. Classification (NCBI taxonomy): domain Eukaryota; kingdom Metazoa; phylum Arthropoda; class Insecta; order Diptera; family Culicidae; genus Malaya; species Malaya genurostris. The sequence continues at coordinate 294,632,775 of NC_080571.1, forward strand.
CGAAAAAACAAACGCGGACCAATTCCAGAAATTAATTACAGAATGTTGACCATCAAATCAATCTAGATTGTACGAAATCACAAAATGTTATATTCGGAAGGCTTATGCAATTGTGAGAGCAGTGAAGACTGCAACAATATACTCGATTTTTAAGTGGTAATGAAAAATAGAATGAGAGCAAAAATTTAGCGCAGTCACTGGCGTCGATTCGTCCAGAACCTAACCGGAGAAACATCGTTGATTGTGGACTATGGTTAGTCGCATTCAAGATCGTTAAAATAACCAAAAAAAACATGGCATATTCAAACCACCGAATATTAGCCTAAACCACAAGGAACAAATATTCAAGCTAGTACTAAATGTTTGGCAAAAGCTGTGTAAAACATACAAGTAAATTTTATTTTAAAATTCACCATTGCGCACGACCTTGCTTGCAAAAATTCCATTGTATGCAATCTGTTTTGCATGATTGTGTGCGTATGGGCTCTTGTGTTGGATCATCAACACAAGAGCCCATACGCACACTGAAATCTCTACATGGATGTGTGTTCTCAGTTTTAGGCACAAAGAACACAAACTAAGAGAACTCGGGTTCAGCACAACAAATGCAAGGGTTCGGTGCTTCTAGATTATAATTTAAATTCAATTTCCTGGTAAATCTAAACAAGTCTAACAGAATACTGAACAAACCTTTACCTTTTTCTTCAACTCTTGCGAACTTTTTTTCTTGTGAATTACTGTCCCGAAGGTACGCGAGAACGAGAAGCTGGTAGAAAATTGGGAAACGATGCTCACCCAATAAGGCTTTTTCTCGAAACCACGTGTTTTTCAACTGGGTTGCACTCGTATTCCAAACTGTTACACTTATCAACGTGAATCAAACGGCAGTTTACTAATTAGATGTAAAAGAGTAAAATAGTAAAACAGTAAAACAGTAAAACAGTAAAACAGTAAAACAGTAAAACAGTAAAACAGTAAAACAGTAAAACAGTAAAACAGTAAAACAGTAAAACAGTAAAACAGTAAAACAGTAAAACAGTAAAACAGTAAAACAGTAAAACAGTAAAACAGTAAAACAGTAAAACAGTAAAACAGTAAAACAGTAAAACAGTAAAAAAGTAAAACAGTAAAACAGTAAAACAGTAAAACAGTAAAACAGTAAAACAGTAAAACAGTAAAACAGTAAAACAGTAAAACAGTAAAACAGTAAAACAGTAAAACAGTAAAACAGTAAAACAGTAAAACAGTAAAACAGTAAAACAGTAAAACAGTAAAACAGTAAAACAGTAAAACAGTAAAACAGTAAAACAGTAAAACAGTAAAACAGTAAAACAGTAAAACAGTAAAACAGTAAAACAGTAAAACAGTAAAACAGTAAAACAGTAAAACAGTAAAACAGTAAAACAGTAAAACAGTAAAACAGTAAAACAGTAAAACAGTAAAACAGTAAAAGAGTAAAACAGTAAAACAGTAAAACAGTAAAACAGTAAAACAGTAAAACAGTAAAACAGTAAAACAGTAAAACAGTAAAACAGTAAAACAGTAAAACAGTAAAACAGTAAAACAGTAAAACAGTAAAACAGTAAAACAGTAAAACAGTAAAACAGTAAAACAGTAAAACAGTAAAACAGTAAAATAGTAAAACAGTAAAACAGTAAAACAGTAAAACAGTAAAACAGTAAAACAGTAAAACAGTAAAACAGTAAAACAGTAAAACAGTAAAACAGTAAAACAGTAAAACAGTAAAACAGTAAAACAGTAAAACAGTAAAACAGTAAAACAGTAAAACAGTAAAACAGTAAAACAGTAAAACAGTAAAACAGTAAAACAGTAAAACAGTAAAACAGTAAAACAGTAAAACAGTAAAACAGTAAAACAGTAAAACAGTAAAACAGTAAAACAGTAAAACAGTAAAACAGTAAAACAGTAAAACAGTAAAACAGTAAAACAGTAAAACAGTAAAACAGTAAAACAGTAAAACAGTAAAACAGTAAAACAGTAAAACAGTAAAACAGTAAAACAGTAAAACAGTAAAACAGTAAAACAGTAAAACAGTAAAACAGTAAAACAGTAAAACAGTAAAACAGTAAAACAGTAAAACAGTAAAACAGTAAAACAGTAAAACAGTAAAACAGTAAAACAGTAAAACAGTAAAACAGTAAAACAGTAAAACAGTAAAACAGTAAAACAGTAAAACAGTAAAACAGTAAAACAGTAAAACAGTAAAACAGTAAAACAGTAAAACAGTAAAACAGTAAAACAGTAAAACAGTAAAACAGTAAAACAGTAAAACAGTAAAACAGTAAAACAGTAAAACAGTAAAACAGTAAAACAGTAAAACAGTAAAACAGTAAAACAGTAAAACAGTAAAACAGTAAAACAGTAAAACAGTAAAACAGTAAAACAGTAAAACAGTAAAACAGTAAAACAGTAAAACAGTAAAACAGTAAAACAGTAAAACAGTAAAACAGTAAAACAGTAAAACAGTAAAACAGTAAAACAGTAAAACAGTAAAACAGTAAAACAGTAAAACAGTAAAACAGTAAAACAGTAAAACAGTAAAACAGTAAAACAGTAAAACAGTAAAACAGTAAAACAGTAAAACAGTAAAACAGTAAAACAGTAAAACAGTAAAACAGTAAAACAGTAAAACAGTAAAACAGTAAAACAGTAAAACAGTAAAACAGTAAAACAGTAAAACAGTAAAACAGTAAAACAGTAAAACAGTAAAACAGTAAAACAGTAAAACAGTAAAACAGTAAAACAGTAAAACAGTAAAACAGTAAAACAGTAAAACAGTAAAACAGTAAAACAGTAAAACAGTAAAACAGTAAAACAGTAAAACAGTAAAACAGTAAAACAGTAAAACAGTAAAACAGTAAAACAGTAAAACAGTAAAACAGTAAAACAGTAAAACAGTAAAACAGTAAAACAGTAAAACAGTAAAACAGTAAAACAGTAAAACAGTAAAACAGTAAAACAGTAAAACAGTAAAACAGTAAAACAGTAAAACAGTAAAACAGTAAAACAGTAAAACAGTAAAACAGTAAAACAGTAAAACAGTAAAACAGTAAAACAGTAAAACAGTAAAACAGTAAAACAGTAAAACAGTAAAACAGTAAAACAGTAAAACAGTAAAACAGTAAAACAGTAAAACAGTAAAACAGTAAAACAGTAAAACAGTAAAACAGTAAAACAGTAAAACAGTAAAACAGTAAAACAGTAAAACAGTAAAACAGTAAAACAGTAAAACAGTAAAACAGTAAAACAGTAAAACAGTAAAACAGTAAAACAGTAAAACAGTAAAACAGTAAAACAGTAAAACAGTAAAACAGTAAAACAGTAAAACAGTAAAACAGTAAAACAGTAAAACAGTAAAACAGTAAAACAGTAAAACAGTAAAACAGTAAAACAGTAAAACAGTAAAACAGTAAAACAGTAAAACAGTAAAACAGTAAAACAGTAAAACAGTAAAACAGTAAAACAGTAAAACAGTAAAACAGTAAAACAGTAAAACAGTAAAACAGTAAAACAGTAAAACAGTAAAACAGTAAAACAGTAAAACAGTAAAACAGTAAAACAGTAAAACAGTAAAACAGTAAAACAGTAAAACAGTAAAACAGTAAAACAGTAAAACAGTAAAACAGTAAAACAGTAAAACAGTAAAACAGTAAAACAGTAAAACAGTAAAACAGTAAAACAGTAAAACAGTAAAACAGTAAAACAGTAAAACAGTAAAACAGTAAAACAGTAAAACAATAAAACAGTAAAACAGTAAAACAGTAAAACAGTAAAACAGTAAAACAGTAAAACAGTAAAACAGTAAAACAGTAAAACAGTAAAACAGTAAAACAGTAAAACAGTAAAACAGTAAAACAGTAAAACAGTAAAACAGTAAAACAGTAAAACAGTAAAACAGTAAAACAGTAAAACAGTAAAACAGTAAAACAGTAAAACAGTAAAACAGTAAAACAGTAAAACAGTAAAACAGTAAAACAGTAAAACAGTAAAACAGTAAAACAGTAAAACAGTAAAACAGTAAAACAGTAAAACAGTAAAACAGTAAAACAGTAAAACAGTAAAACAGTAAAACAGTAAAACAGTAAAACAGTAAAACAGTAAAAACAGATATTCAAACAATGAAACTGCGTAGAAAAAGTAAAACATGTTAATACGCTTAGAGTGCCTGAAATCAAATTATAACGGTAGTCTGAAAAACATATAATCAAATGATATTTAATTTTAAACTCTGGGGAAACTCTGGTTCATGTCATTTTTTATGCCAGTACCCAAATCTATTGCGGTAGGCGCATCATTTATCAAACATTTAGCATTGAACATTTCCTCAAAGTTTACCGCCGCCTCGAACAAATCGATATCATTCTGTCCCACTGGAAGAACAAACCAAGAGCAGAATACACCTTCGTGTGACCATCAAACACCTTTTATCAATTATTTCATAATGACATAATTGATTACGCAATCAACTGTTAAACTGAGGAGAAATCATTCTACGAATTGTACCCGAGCTGCAGATGTTCGCTACAGATAACCATCAAGAGAAGACAAACCGGTATAAACTGATCTACTCAAACTTCCTGCTGCAGCCCCTATCGGGAGAACGATTTCCTGTTTAAATTTTAATCGTTTATCAATCTTCTGATTGAGTGAAACTCGGAGCAACGCCCCTCCACTCCTGGCACATCTGGACCGACCGAGAAACGCAATTTCAAATGAAGATCCGATGTAGATCAGAGGCAAAATTGCGACCGAGGGATGTATAGTTTCTATTGCAGAAAAACATCCCGGCCAACGATGAGGGGCGGGGTGTTCTAATCGCTCTTCGGTCGAGGACGAGATTTTTCTGTGTGTTTATTTACCCGTCCATCTCCAACATTCCGAAACAGTGTACAGTGCCAAACAGGCAACCGACTACAGGGCGGCTCACTGAAAGCAATTGTAGGCAGCAGTCCTTCAAGAGAGTGACAAATTTCATTTGCATATATGTGCTTCTTTTAGTGTGCATCTTGCTTCACTTGTTTCTGCCCCAACGTGTCCACCAGCCCCCACTCCACCAGCTACGCTTTCTGGAGAATCTATATATCTTCCAGGGGTGATTCCTTTGGTTGCTGTGGAAAGTGGGTGGCATTGAAGGCACATGATGTCACCTACCCTCGTATCCATGTCCTTCTCACCCACAAGATAGCAGCATATTGGACAGTACTGGAAGCAAGTCTGAAGGATTATCCGCTTGGCATGTTTCGAGATTATCTCTGCCGCTTTCTGTCTATTGTTGTATTTTCTATTTTGATCAAGTTGCTTGAACGGCTCGGAAGAAGACAAGAATCGATGGGCAGGCCACACCGACGTCAGGATGACAAACAACAACAACTATAATAACAACGAAAAACTTCGTATGAAGTGAATTCGCAATACTGAATGCAAAAATATCTGCATTGGACAACTCTTCGACGACTTCTTAGTGCCATGTTTCCAATAAAAGAGGGTGAGTTGATCCGTTCGTAGTGAAGAATTGTCTCCGATTGTGATGCATCTCGTTAGTAAATGAACAAGGGGCTCATTTGTACAGTTTTATGAAATAAATATATTGGTTGCGAATCTTCGTGCTCCTGAACAGTTTTAAATATGAGACTTTAATTCAATACACTCAACAAATACGATGAAACTTATTCTGTCAATATTCTTAAAAAGTTAGTGTAGGGGCAGAGAATGGCCATCTTTTGGACTTACATTAACGGCTAAGGCCACCATGCTCATCCAAAAAATAGGACAATCTCAGAACCGTTTTCCGGAAACATAGTGAAAGCTATCAAAATTTATTTTTTAGAGTTTAGTCAAGTGTACTTCAGCGTACAAAAAAAAATTATTTTCACAAAGTTCCGATAAAAAATAGCATCTTCATGACCAAGTTGCTGCGGCTAGTTTCCCGGGAGGTACAAAACAGGTGAACCGTCTCCAAATTTAAAGCAGAACCAAGAAATAAAGTTTTTTTTAAAGTATATGACATAAACTAGTAGACCATGTAGGGGATTTTAAAAATACTAAATTTTCGTAAAACTTATAAGCATGTAAGTAAAATGAAAGTTTATTTTTTTATATGAAAATTTTATATTGTATTGATTATAAAAAATAAATTTACAACATATCAAGAAACCCCAAAATAAAACTCGATGAAGGTTTGTAGCTACTATGAGTTCGCCCGATTTTGAAGATCGTGCTTCGAAAAAAACGCGTTTAAAGTAGTCTCAAGTTGCATGAAACGCGGCGCGAGGCGCCTTCGCGAACTGTTGTAAACAACCAGTTAGAGATTCGTTTTGACCACAAAACATTTTTTTAAATAACTATTTATTGGAACATGAGTTAAAATTAAATTATGAAGTTATTAAGATTTAAATTGGGAGATCAGCCACAAGTGATGACTTTTCAGACCTATTATAAACATTATTTGGTTATCACCATGAAGACATCATTTGCTTCCGCAATTCTGAAATTTTTGTGTAGGAAAAATTCTAAACCTACTTGTAGTGTATAATGGGGAAAAAGAACTTACTAACTAATACAGACAGCGAATCGATTCAATTGAAGATTGCATCGATTTTTGTCGGAATTTGCTTATAATATTATGTGACATTACATCTAATGGTTCTATATTTGTGAGTCTGTGTAACTCATCTATATATATAAAAATGCAGAGATCATTTTTTGTAATCGCATCACGTAAGAACGGATGGACGGATTGAGATGATTTTTTTTTATCAGTTTTTACCCCCACCGGGTTCGTACATCAAAAAAATTAGGAAAACTCACCGTAAAAGTGAGAAAAACCAATAAAGTTATTTTGTATGGACAATGGAATTGTCCACTGAAAAAGTCGCCAATGATTGCTAGATTTACGATTGATGTTTGGCGCGCAACGAGTGCTTGACCGTCGAAGGAAAGAATACTAGATCATCGAATAAATTTTTTGGCGCGCAACGAATAGTTTTGTGTGGAGATTTCACATGCATGAGTGATTCGTCATTTGGAAACACGTGCCTAATAGGGTATCAAAATCATTACCTTCCAAATGACCTTATGGTAGAATGCACATGACTGTTTTAGCTATACCGTAAACAGAAGCAAAAGTTCTAATATCTTTTACCAGTAGATGTAGTTAGATGAATAATGTTGGCCATCGTGATAACGATTTTTTTTCGTATCAATGATAGGATTCTGCTGTTGAAATAATGAGTTCAGATGAAAATATTTTCCTGGCATTTAACATGCTGAAGCTTGTTCAGCCGATTCGGGTAAGTTTTCTTCTAAACGGTTTACTTCAAAACGGTCTGCTTAGGATGCACATATTCATGACATTTCTGTATGAAATGTTCAAAACGACGAATGTAACAATGAGAGATTTTCTTTGTTTATTTACTCTTTCGATTATTGCGAAACATTCCTGCTTTTTGTCGGTAATTTATTCAGTGTCGATTCAAAGATGATAGCTTTAGTTATTATTATCGGTAAATAATTTGAGTGAAAGATTGCTAAGAGTACCGTAATAATCCAAAGAGAAAGTAAACAAAGAGAATCTCTCATTGTTACATTCGTCGTTTTGAACATTTCATACAGATTTGTAAGCTGCTTAAGCCAAATCATTTCATTTTCCGAACTTTTAATTACTTGACTTGATTACCTTATGCGAATCATGAATATCATATCTGAAGGAGAAATCGTGGCATGTAAGAACCATTAGTTGTGAGATCTGCTGTTCTGTACATTGGCTTTAACGATAAGAAGAATACTGGTATAATCACTCCTCATGTTCACTCCGCTAGAACAGAATATTGATTCTCAGGACTGAATACTAAGCAAAACGATGTGGTGGCTCGACGAATGAGAGGTCTTTTGATACAATTCTTGAACGGATCCAGCGTTCATGTCAAAGTTAATGGAAACAATATTTAATAAAAGGGTAATTTGAACTTTCGAATGTCCAAGAATTTTTCATTTTATCGCTAATTCGTTAATCGAAAATTGATCCTGTCATTTTCATGCTACGAACATTCATCAAACACGACTAAGTCATATCACTAGCGGTGAAGCAGGTTATGGACAACCGTTCAAAACCAATTTATTACTTTCGATAATCCCTAAGTATTTGCTATTAAATTTTTAAAAATTTAAAGTACTTACACGGTCATCTCTTTTCCATCCATCTGTTTATTTGTTTATTTAGGAGCAAGGGAAAAGCCCGCTGGAGCTAAGATTTTTATTCTCCTTCTCCAGCAGGCATAAAACATTCTCATCTTTTGTATCAACAGATAACATTTGTCCACATGATACATAACGAAATCTTAGATTACCCTTATTTAAACTACAAAGCTAACTAATAAGTATTGATATCGTCTAATTATCCTAATAAAACTAGCGGGAAAAGATTCGAAGAAAACGGGTTTTAATGGAGTTACGAGACAAATTGAAATCAAATTCATCAGAGCAAGTAATGAATACGCGAAACATAATCGAAAACGGTTTATTAAAGCCATAATTAGTTCTAGCACGAAGTATTCTGAGAAAGGGATTAAACCGCAAATTACGCTGATGAATGTCGAAACTTAGCTGTTGTAGGAGATCTGAACAATCAATTCGAGATTGGATGAGGTCCGCGACGAAAACAGCTTTCAGTGTATCACGGCGGACAGTTAGCAAATCGAGGTGTACGAGCCTACATCGATTTTCGTAGCTTGGAAGAATCACAATGGATCTCTCCAGGGCAGGCGACGCAAAGCAAAACGAATAAACTTGCGCTGGACAGCTTCAATGCGCAGCTTATCAGTTTGGTAATGTGGTGCCCAAACAACAACAGCATACTCCAATGTAGAGCGAACTAGAGCGCAACATAACGATTTCAGGCAGTATATGTTATTGAAATTTTTTGAGATGCTAAAGATGAAACCTAGCATCTTTAATGGTTCAGAGAGGGTATATTCTATGTGATCTTTGAAACTAAGTTTTGAATCCAACAACACTCCTAGATCCTTAATTGATGTCTCCCGTTGTAGTACAGCTTGCGAAATAGTGTAATCATACATGGTCGTGGTTCGTTTACGAGAGAAGGAGATAACGAAGCATTTGAAGGCGTTAATAACCATTCTATTGACGTTACACCAGTTAGAAAATACATCCAACTGTGGTTGCAAAAAATTTGAGTCTTTCAGATCTTTGATGAGATGAAACAGTTTGAAATTGTCGACGAATGATAGCTTCATACATTGCAATACGAAATTCAGATCTTTTAGATATAGCAGAAATATGAATGGTCCTAGATGGCTTCCCTGAGGAACGCCAGAGCTCACGATGAATGATGGAGTAACGCAGTCGCCAATTTTCACGGTCGTACTACGACCAGTCGGATATGATTCAATCCAATCCATCATCCCATATGTCAAACCTTTAGTTTGAGATAGATCTACAATCTCTGTTCAATACACTGACTCGAAGGATGAGATGGTAATCGGTGCATTTGTTTAGTTTTTGCGTAACAAAAGCATTGAACATATCCACAATAATTCTTGATGATATTTCTTCTTCGAGACGAAGTTAATGTGTTGGATATGAATTTGTCGTAATTCGTTTATTGTAAGCCAAGTAATCAGTAAAGTAATGAGAAGAAACATTAACGTTTGACAACTCTGCTGTCCGAAAACATAAATTAAAAAAAAAAATGATTTCAGGCGAGACAAAGTTCGACGGGTCAGCTAGTTTGTACTAAACCAGGGAGAACGCTTCAAAATCATTTTCAGAATTTTATTCTGAATCCTTTGAAGCGTTTTCTTCCTGGTGGAACAACAACTTGACCAAATTGGTACTGCATAAAGCATGGCTGGTCTGAAAATTTGTTTATAAATTAACAATTTGTTTTTTAGACAGAGCTTAGAATTTCTGTTCATAAGAGGATATAAACATTTAATATATTTATTACACTTTGCGTGGATTCCTTCAATGTGATCCTTGAAAGTGAGTTTTGTCATTCGTTAAACCTAAGTATTTAGCTTGATCAGACCATGTCAATTCCAAGCCATTCAATTTGAGAATGTGATTATTGTTTGGTTTAAGAAAAGAAGCTTTTGGCTTATGAGGAAAGATAATTAATTGCGTGATTTGAAAGATCAGGAGTCAGTATTATACAAGATTGTAACTACGCTCGAACCCTGCGGAACACCTGCTCGTACGGGTAGCAATTCAGATTTACAATTCTGATAGCTAACCTGAAGAGTACGATCAGTTAAATAATTTTGAATCATTTTGATCAAATAAATAGGAAACTGGACATCAGACATTTTTGCTATTAAACCTTTGTGCCAAACACTGTCGAATGCTTTTTCTATGTCTTGAAGAGCAACTCCAGTGGATAACCCAGAAGATTTATTTGATTTTATCATGTTCGTTACTCTGACAAGTTGATGAGTACTTGAATGTTCATGACGAAATCCAAACTGCTCTGGTAAAAAAATTGAATTCTCATTTATATGAGTCATCATTCTCAACAAGATAATTTTTTCAAAAAGTTTACTGATAGAAGAAAGTAAGCTAATTGGGCGATAACTTGATGTTTCTGCTGGGTTTTTATCAGGTTTTAGGATAGGAATTACTTTAGCGTTTTTCCATCTTTTTGGGAAGTAAGCTAATGAAAAACACTTGTTCAAAATTTTAAGCAAGAGTCTCAAGGCAACATCGGGAAGATTTTTAATGAGAATATTTAAGATTCCGTCATTACCAGGAGCCATCATATTTTTTCAGTTTTCTAATAATTGACTCAATTTCATCAAAATTCGTCTCAATAATGTCATCTTGTGATAACACTTGGGTTGAAATATGATAATATTTCAGTGAGACTTCATTTTCAATAGGACTCACATCGTTCAAATTAAAATTATGGACACTCTCGAACTGCTGAGCAAGTTTTTGAACTTTTTCGCCATTTGTAAGAAGTATTTGATTTCCTTCCTTGAGAGCAGGAATTGGATTCTGAGGTTTCTTAAGAACCTTAGAAAGTTTCCAGAAAGGTTTAGAATATGGTTTAATTTGATCAACTTCTTTAGCGAAATTTTCATTTCGCAAAGCAGTAAATCTATGTTTAATTTCTTTTTGTAAATCCTTAACTATGTTTTTCATAGCAGGATCACGAGAACGTTGATATTGACGTCGACGAACAATCTTCAACCGAATGAGCAGTTGAAGATTGTCATCGATGAAAGGAGAATTTAATTTAGTTTGAGCTTTGGGAACTGAAAGATTTCTAGCTTCGATAATATAATGATTCAAATTATCAATTGCTGTGTCGATGTCCGCAGAATTTTCTAAAATAGTTTCATGATCCACATGATTTTCAATGTGAGATCTGTAATCCAACCAATTAGCTCTATGATAGTTGAATATAGAACTAATTGGATTAATTAAAGCTTCGTTGGAAAGTCTGAATGTTACAGGAAGATGATCTGAGTCAAAGTCAGCATGGGTAATCGGTTCACTACAAATGTGACTTTGATCTGTTAGAACCAGATCAATTGTAGACGGGTTTTTCACGGAAGAGAAACAAGTCGGATTACTGTGATGAAGCCAGCTGAGAGTTGATTATGAAGTGTTTTACCACACGGAACGACCGAAATTAGCTCTGCGCCTAATTCGTATTACTGTTTTTGAATTAGTTGATTTTAACAACAAAATTTCCAAAATAACTATAAAATTAGTTAAAATTGAGAATTTACTTTGCTGAAAAAACTCTTAGTTTTAGAGAATGTGTTTAGTTGGTGAATATCCTGGACTCAAACCAGCAATATTTCAATCCAACACGAAATTCTCATTGACAACTAATTTTGTTATTAAAATCAGAAAATTTGTTTTTATTTATCTATCACCATCATTACTGAAGGACAGCACAAAAAAACCAAAACTGAAATGGGTATTATTAACAAGTTTATTAGCCAAAAACTCATGAGAAGTGTCAAAGCAAAACAATCCATTAAAAAGCTAAAAAGGACAGTCTTATTGAAACTGCTTGAACATTGTTTTGATGTTTTTCGCATGTGTTCGATATATCTTTATTTAAATTTCTAAACCGATATGTAACAATGTCGTAAACTGTTAGTGGAAATCGTATTTATTCAGAATTTGTGCGCACTTGAAGCGTAATAATGTTTTTACGCGGAACAGTGAAGTGAATTTCGAATGTTTCACTCTAATTGTGATGAAGTTTTTTTGTATCTTCAAACCTTCCGAGCTGCGCCGTCCGGTGTACTATTTGTATTCGGTTTTTGTTTTCCGAGTGCTCAAAGTTTTCAGTGAGAATGAAGAAAACAGTGATTTAGAAGAAAAAAAAAATCAAAAAGATGTTTACGTTTCGTTTATGTCTTTTTCTCCAACACAACATCGTATTTATACCTGCCAATATAGAAAAGACAACCGCGTCTGAATTTTTTTCGGCAGTAGTGTGCCATCTAGTGGCTAGTAGTCATTACGGTGTAACCGTTTCGGTGACAGGGCGCCATATAGCTGCAGATTGCAGAAGCCAATTCAACCATTCATATTGGTTGAAAACAACATTATATTTCTTTAATTCAACTAAAAAATTAGTTGACTGGATATGAAGTGTGCCTTAGCTAAGAAATGACAGTACGTTTAATTTGTGAATTCAACTAAAAAAAATAGTTATTTCAACAAATATTTTATTATTATTAAGGGAATGAGAATAAAAAATCTAAATCAGCAAAAGTAAGATTTTTTTAGTTTTTTCAAAAAATAACTAACTAAAATCAGGAAATCAACTAAATTTTTCGCGAAAATGCTGATTTCGGTCGTTCCGTGCATTACTGTTATTTTGCCTACAATTCCACTGGACATGCTTAGCATTTAAGTCCACGACTTTCAAAAATTTCCACAAAATCGGTTATATGAAATTCGTTTATTGATGAAAAGCGTGAAAAGGTTTTCCAAAAATGTTTCCGAATGTGATCCTTGTTGCCAGCATAAGGATTTTTTGAAAAAAAAAAAATTCTTTCCATCGAATTATTTGATCAAATAATTGTGAAAAATTACAAAAAGCTCATTTTTTCAGTGCTATTTTTGATAAGACTAAGAAAATCCTCCAAATTTTCCAGCCATTTTCACCCTGTAGATAGATAAAAGTATTTCAAAGGTCTGTATGTTTTTGGTTTCGTCACATTTTCAAAATTTTCATCGAAAATTTCCTAAAACCACCCGCGCGCATGGTACTTGGACGATGGCCTTAAGTTGTTATGAATCGTATCTTTTGTAGAATTATGTCACCTGTAAAATTCATACCCTTTTCTGTGTAGGGCATCAAAATACAAGTTTTCCATGACATAACTTTCCTTCAACTATTGGCAAGATGCCAAATCCAACCAAAACCAAATCAAACTGAACAATTGTGGTGTTTGAGGAAGGACAACATACGTTTTCTTAGACACGTCTGCGCATACATTTGTCTCCATCACCCTCTGTTTTTTGTCAGACATTGGTTCTTTCGAACGGCACGTTTTTTTCTGATCGATGAATCAAGGCTTAACTGAGCAGCGCTTCACATCATACGAAATATTCAACACAATTCTTCAATCATCGCAATTTGTAAGAGCGCAAAACTCATATTGTTCTTTTTCATACAGCTACATACAAGTAGGTTTAAAATTTTCCCTACACAAAAATCACAGAATTCCGGAAGCAAATGATATCTTCTTGGTAATACTAAAATCATGTTTATAATATAACGCATATTCCAATAAATAGTCATTAAAAAAAATAAAACATAGGTGAAGAAAATTGATGTATTCGAATGATGTTAATTGTCTTATAATGTTGACGACAAAACCTGACTGAGCCATCAGCGCTTCAAACTCATAATTTTAAACCTCATTTACCAGACGATTGTTTGAATATAATACGTTATGTTCTCTCAGAGTTTCGTAATATTTAGCAAATCGTTTTTTCTCGAAAAAATTAGGATCCCTATTTTTCTAATCATTTCTATGTTATTATCCACAATTGAACAAAAAATAAAAATGGTCTTATACATATCACTACTAACGAACAACAGAGTGAAAGAAAAGATGGAAATATAAGAAAGAGGGAAAAAGGTAAATTTTGCGAAAAAGTATCTCCCAGAGGAAGTACTCGAACCAGGCACGCACCCAGAGGGGGACCCAAGGAGCCCCGACCCCTCCCGAAAATAGAAACAAAAAAAAAAAGTTTGATTTGAAGGAAATAGTGTCCAAACTAAATAAACTGGAGGTTAAATTCGAGACAAAATAAACGACAATAATAATAAGACACTAGAAAGATGACCGAATCGAGAAAGTGTACGAGCTTACGATAGGTGGGCAAAATTCATCATGAGCACGTGAACACAGTTATCATGGTTAAAATGAACGGTTTAGAGTTCCAATTACTTGTCCATCCACCTTGTTCACCTGATTTGGTCCCCTCGATCTATTATCCGTTCCCAAACCTCAAGTCATCTCTGAGAAATCGATGTGAGTTTCGGTTTTTTTAATTTTAGACCGCTACTTCTGGAACCTTATATCGAAACCTGTATAGCGAAAGTAAGTTTGTATGGCCATCAACTAATATAACTTACAAATTTAGAAGATGTTTTCCGTTCTCCACGAATTGAAGTAAGATAGCTATCTTGGACCTCTTCTCAAAATATATCACAAGACTTACTGATTTATGTGCTCTAGAAATGGACGTTTAGAAAACCTTAGACATATGCGACTGAAATGGCATGACAGTGAACGTTAAGAAATGTAACATAATCACTTTCTCTCGATTACAGTCACAAATTTTATTTATATACTTAATAATGAATAGTTCCATTAGAAATTAAACTGTCTTCTCCTGAGGATTCTCGTTTGAATCTCAGCACAAACCCCAAAATAAATAAAAATAGTCTTGTTTTCTGGGTGATTTTTCGAATTCTGCCCCATGTTATGAAACAGCAGGAGCTACGTATTTATGTCCCGAACATTTCAAACTATTTTATAAATGAAATTATTAAGTCAACGCCTTTTCAGTTTGATATTCCGATAACTGCTACCTCTGTCTCACCAGGACAATTGCATCATTATTTTAGCTATTCAAATCTTCCGACGAAACGATGAAATTGATTGATTTTTTCTCGTGTTTATCTGGTTTACTTTTAAGTAACCAATTTGCAAGCAAACATCAGAATTCCATTCAGTCCGAAAGATGCACTTGCTTGGCTGCGAACTAACTTTAAAACATTACTTCTTAGTTCCAGTTTGAAAAGAATCATGAAGTGGCAAATGAACGAAATGAGAGCTGTGGCTGCAACAAAACACCATCCAAGTGGCTCCATTAGTAAGCATCCTTGCGTTACCGTTTTCGATGGTGCAAAGGACGAACGACGATGACGACAACAGCGCAGCAAAATGAAGTGAAACGGAAAGTAGTGTCCTGTTTGGACGTGAAAATCGAAGCTCTTTGGGCTAGTAGAACACGAGCTAGCGCCAAACGGCGAATTGGAATTGGAGAGCACCCTCGCAAATCACATTTTCATGCAAATGAAGCACTACCCATTTGGATGTGTTTAGTTTGGTGTTTGGTGGCATTGTAGTTTTTTTTAGCAACGGCACGAAGGTGAGAAACAATGTTGACAGCAAAGAGGTTTGGAACATTTTAACCCACTCATATCAACGTCGGCCACCAACGGTGTCGTTTAAAATTGTTGTAATTTACGGCTCAAGTTCGAACATAATTGCTGAGACTGTAAATATAACTTTTTTGTAAGAACTAGGTAATCAATATAAGGACTACATTAAGCAGTTAAATCTATCTTGAAAACTTATATGTTGTAAATCGTTTAAAAGGTAATAGCCGTCAGCTCTGTCAGTCTTAAGAATGATTAAAATGCTTAATAACAATTACATGCTCTGAAATTGTGACAATATCTGAATTTTATTGGTAGACAGGTGACAGGTCACTTGTATTGATAGATTAGAAATTCTTCACTACTTGAAATTTTGCCATTAAAAAAAATGAATATATTTCACACATTTTAAATTATTGAATTTGACGTTCATTAAATAAATAAATTACTGAGTGGATTGATAGAGAGAATAAGTAGAATTCAATATGTAGTTACACGGTACTGAACTTTTTGGTAATCTAGTCAAACGAAAATTTAAGTCGGAAGTATCAAAATGACCATGTCATTAATTCACATAATAGAGCGAAAGTAAAATTATAAATCTGAAGTGATTAAATATATCGAGAAGAATTTGTTTTAAAAGAATGTTTTAGCAAAGAATTGTACCATTAATTTACTGTTACAGTGACAGTTGAAGATAAACAACTGATCCAAAAAATATTTGAAGATCTCAATTTAGTGAGCATCATGTTTTCGTAAGATTCAATTTAGAGAAATACTAAGATTCAATTTAGAGAAAATACTATTTAGGTATCTCTACACAAATAAACTTTTAACGATATTAGATGATA
Source organism: Malaya genurostris (assembly GCF_030247185.1). Taxonomy (NCBI): domain Eukaryota; kingdom Metazoa; phylum Arthropoda; class Insecta; order Diptera; family Culicidae; genus Malaya; species Malaya genurostris. Next base: position 294,649,311 of record NC_080571.1, read on the forward strand.
AAATAGATAATGAAATACTTCTTCGCAAATTATCTCGCCTTGGATTATCAACGCAACTCGTATCTTGGTTGGACTCGAATCATTCCGATATGAAATTACGCGTGAAAATAGACCAGAGCACATCATCCGAGTTTTCGATTAAATTAGATATCTCACAAGGTAGTAATTTGGAGCCATTGTCATTCGTATTGTTCTTCAACGATGTGGCATTGCTTTTGGTAGCTGGATATATATTAGTCTACGCAGATGATTAAAAACTGTATGTCGCTGTTCGTAGTGTAGATGATTACCGGCGACTACAATGTCTGCTTACATTGTTTATCGAGTGGTGTAAGAAAAACAAAAAGCAAAGTCGTGACATTACATAGATTTTGTAGAATATGGCCTTTCTGTTTCAACAAACTTCGCAGCTGATTCTTAGAGTACAGAATCATTGCATGGCTAGTACTATTATCCTACTAGCACTATGAATCCTTCCAGGTCGGGGCTCGAACTTATCACCAATGCCAAGTTATCACATTCCATCGGATTTCTTCTCCAGTCATATTTGACTACAACATTGATGGTACAATTATCTCTGGAGTGGATCAAGTGTGTGATGTTGGAGTACAGCTGGATGCTAAACTGGCGTTCAATGTTCATCGGTCATAAATCGTTTCGAAAGCAACACGTCAATTGGGTTTCATCGCTAAGATAGCAAATGACTTTGAAGACCCGCATTGCCTTAAGGCTTTGTATTGCTCACTCGTTCGCCCAATTCTCGAAAACGCGTCGGTAATCTGGACTCCGTATCAAGTATCGTGGAGCCTTAGAATTGAACGAGTGCAGAAACGATTTGTTCGTATGACATTACGAAATTTACCGTTAAGAAATCCCTTGCCACCATATTCAGATAGATGTCAATTATTGGGAATCGACTCATTACAGCTACACATAAAAACTCAACAGGCGTTGATAATTGCTAAGTTGATCAACGAAGAGATTGATGCTCCTGAACTGCTTTATGACATTAATTATCGAGTACAGAATAGATCATTGCGTAACACAAACCTGATTCAGCACAGATTCCATAGGACTGTATTCGGATACAACGAGCCAATTATGACACGCAGAAAAACAATCACTGTAGTAGAAGAGTTGTATAAATTTTGAAGAGCCTTCTCGCCGCTTCGTTGAAAAAATCATACGATCTGCAATTTTTGATTTTCGATAATTTGTTATGATTTAATTTGTTTGTATTAATTTTTAAACTTTGTGTAGTCGTTATTCTATCGTTTGTAATTGTGATAGTGATTTTTAAATTGTATTATTTATTGTGATATGAGTTGAAATTTAACTATTAAGGGCTGAGGCCAGTGTGTTTTAGGATGATTTAAAGGGCTATTTTCACGCTTCAAATCTGAATTTTTCTCAGAAACGGTGACGAATATCAAAAAACCCAACTGACAATCTCTTAGAAAATTAGTTCAGATTATTCTGTGAAAATTTCAGAATGATTCATTGACTTTAGCGGTCTAGAAAGTCTTTTTTCTGAAGGAAGAATTGCATAGCTGAAAACGGCAACTTTCAACTTGTTCATTGAATATCTCGCCTTTAACAGCATGGATCGAAAATCTATCCTGACAATGTCTAGATAATTTAATTTAGATGCGATTAGTGCATAAAAACATATATGTTGTCGCGATAAAAATGAATTGAATGTTATTTTTGTGGAGGTAAGTCGATTATTATGGCGGCGCCATTTTAGTTCCCTGGTGACGTAACCAAACATGAGAGAGAAATAAAATCGGCTCTAAAAGGCTGCCAAACAAGCAGCAGCTTTCTTGGATTTTATGTGTTGTAGTCAAACTTGTAACCGAAAATATCAAAACTTTCTTGGCCACCCGACCACATCGAGAATCATTTTGTACATTTGCGAGAGAGCATGAAGAGAAATGTAATACGCACAGCAAGCCACGTGTTTTTACGCGACCTACTAGCCTCAGCCTTTAAGATTTAAATTGGGTGTGGTGACTTTTCAGCTCTATTATATACATGATTTAGTAATTATCATTAAGACATCATTCACTTCCTCAATTCTGTGATTTTTGTGTAAGGAGAATTGTAAACCTACTTGTATTGTGTAAAAGGGAAAAGGAACTGAATAGTGGTGGTTTTTAGGCCTCTATGTTTTTTTTTAAACAAAACTCTACTCTTATAAACCGAGTTGAGTATGGAAGATGCAAGTTGGAAACGAAAGTTTTAGTTGCAGTTGCGAATTATCTGTCTCTGAGTTTCTCTTTTGGTTTTATTGTTTTATTGTGAATCCAAAAACGCGAATTGGACAACCACTTCTATATCATCGCATCAATATTCATAGTGGAGGATTTTATCAGTTCAATCCGCCTAGATTCGACTTTCATTCCATCATCTCCTCAAAGTTGCGTGTCCTAATATCAGCTACACAAACTGTTGTATCAATCATCGTTCTTCGTATCATACCGTCTAAAGCAATATTAGAGATGAGACATAAAAGTACATCTCAAGATATTGAGTCGATCCAATTTTTTTTTCAAGATATTGACTCGATCAAATAACAGATCAGCTGAAAAGTTCGTATCGTTTCTATGAGAGGGCGCCACTAGAATTAAATCCATGCCATTTTCAGTTAGTACCAACCTTCAAAAGATACGTGTATAAATTTGACAGCTGTCTGATTATTAGTTTGTGAGATATTGCATTTTGAGTGAAGCTACTTTTGTTATTGTGAAAAAAAATGGAAAAAAAAGGAATTTCGTGTGTTGATGAAACACTAATTTTTGATGAAAAAAAGTACCGCCGATACCAAAAAATGGCTTGATGAGTGTTATTCAGACTCTGCACCGGGCGAAGCAACAATTCGTATGTGGTTTGCAAAATTTCGTATTGGTCATATGAGCACCGAAGACGATGAACGCAGTGGACGTCCAAAAGAGGCTGTTACCGATTAAAACGTGAAAAAAATCCACAAAATAATTTTCAATGACCGTTAAGTGAAGTTGATCGAGATAGCTGACACCCTAAAGATATCAAAGGAACGTGTTGGACATATTATTCACGAATATTTGGATATGAGAAATCTTTGTGCAAAATGGGTGCCGCGTGAGCTCACAATCGATCAAAAACAACAACGAATTGATGATTTTGAGCAATGTTTGGAGCTGTTATGTTGAAATAAAACCGATTTTTTTCGTCGATATATAACAATGGACGAAACATGGCTCCATCACTTCACTCCGGAGTCCAATCGACAGTCAGCTGAGTGGACTGCACGCGATGAACCGAACCCAAAGCGTGGAAAGACTCAACAATCGGCCGGTAAGGTTATGGCGATTGTATTTTGGGATTCGCATGGTATAATTTTTATCGACTACCTTGAAAAGGGAAAAACCATCAACAGTGACTATTACATAGCGTTATTAGAGCGTTTGAAGGACGAAATTTAAAATAAAACGGCCTCATTTGAAGAAGAAAAAAGTTTTGTTTCATCAAGACAATGCACCGTGTCACAAGTCGATAAAAACCATGCCGAAATTGAACGAATTGGGCTTCGAATTGCTCACTCATCCACCGTATTCTCCAGATTTGGCCCCCAGTGACTTTTTCCTGTTGTTGTTGTTGTTTTTCCTGTTGTTGTTGTTGTTTTTCCTGTTGTTGTTGTTGTTGTTGTTGTTGTTGTTGTTGTTGTTGTTGTTGTTGTTGTTGTTGTTGTTGTTGTTGTTGTTGTTGTTGTTGTTGTTGTTGTTGTTGTTGTTGTTGTTGTTGTTGTTGTTGTTGTTGTTGTTGTTGTTGTTGTTGTTGTTGTTGTTGTTGTTGTTGTTGTTGTTGTTGTTGTTGTTGTTGTTGTTGTTGTTGTTGTTGTTGTTGTTGTTGTTGTTGTTGTTGTTGTTGTTGTTGTTGTTGTTGTTGTTGTTGTTGTTGTTGTTGTTGTTGTTGTTGTTGTTGTTGTTGTTGTTGTTGTTGTTGTTGTTGTTGTTGTTGTTGTTGTTGTTGTTGTTGTTGTTGTTGTTGTTGTTGTTGTTGTTGTTGTTGTTGTTGTTGTTGTTGTTGTTGTTGTTGTTGTTGTTGTTGTTGTTGTTGTTGTTGTTGTTGTTGTTGTTGTTGTTGTTGTTGTTGTTGTTGTTGTTGTTGTTGTTGTTGTTGTTGTTGTTGTTGTTGTTGTTGTTGTTGTTGTTGTTGTTGTTGTTGTTGTTGTTGTTGTTGTTGTTGTTGTTGTTGTTGTTGTTGTTGTTGTTGTTGTTGTTGTTGTTGTTGTTGTTGTTGTTGTTGTTGTTGTTGTTGTTGTTGTTGTTGTTGTTGTTGCTGTTTTTTTTTTTTTATAATAAAATTTTTATTGGGCTCATTTGCGTTAGCTTAACGTGGCCGATTATCTTGTTGTTAGGTGGATATGAGTGGAAGCCGTATTATGGGGCGACCTGCTCCCCTAAAGTTAGTAAAGGAGTGTCAGGAGGGTGGGACCTATACTGTATTGATTTTGAACATATTTTGGTATTACAAATCATTCATTAATAGCTTGCATCTTCTTAACACACTTTTCATTTCCGAGTTCTTGACGTTCTCCAGATTGTAACGAGGAAGAGACTGTACTAGACTCGGATGCTTTGTTGGTGTACTTTGATGTCGGTGTGTCATTTATGGATGGTTTCCAGCAATTCAGCTTGACCAGTGTTTAGTTCATTTGGGGTAGGACCACTGTAGAAGAAAGAAAGAGAAAGAGAGGGCACTAGATTTGCACGTTTATAGCTTTGAGGAAGTTATAGAGGTAGGTCATGTAAAGGAGATCTCGGGTTGCCAAAACGTCACGGACTGGAACATAAGGTGGTCTACCTCGGGCCCGAAGGGAATCAATTAGCTGGAGTCTGACGTCGCAATACTCGGAGCACACCCAAACAACATGCTCGATGTCATGATAACCGTCTCCGCAAACGCAATGATTACTCTCACTAAGGCCAACACGATGAAGATGCGCTTTGAGCAAAGAGTGGTTGGACATAAGTCTTGACATTGTGCGAATAAAGTCCCGGTTCACGTCCAACCCTCGGAACCAAGCTTTCGTCGATACCTGCGGTATAATGGAATGTAACCACCGTCCTAGATATCCATCATTCCAGGAGGTTTGCCAGCTGACGAGTGCCTCTTGACGAGAACGACTGAAAAATTCATTGAAGCAGATTGGTCTTTCATAGGTTTCACCTTGTAATGCGCCCACCTTGGCCAGTGAGTCCGCCATCTCATTGCCCCTTACGGAACAATGTGATGGGACCCAAACCAAGGTAATCCGATATGATTTTTCAGATAAAGCACTCAGTTGTTCCCGTATTTTCCCCAGGAAATACGGCGAGTACTTTCCAGGCTTCACTGAGCGAAGAGCCTCGATAGAGCTGAGACTGTCCGATACAATGAAGTAGTGGTCTGTGGGCAAAGTTTCAATGATCTCAAGGGTATACTGAATTGCAGCTAGTTCTGCGACGTAAACTGAAGCCGGATCACTGAGTTTATAGGAGGCGGTGAAATTTTCATTAAAAATACCGAAGCCAGTGGACCCGTCGAGATGTGATCCGTCAGTGTAAAACATTTTATTACAGTCGACTTCTCTAAATTTGTCATTAAAAATATTTGGGATCACTTGAGGGCATACGTGATCCGGGATTCCATAAATATCTTCTTTCATGGATGTGTCGAAAAACACCGTAGAATTAGAAGTATCATAGAAACGAACACTGTGAGGATTATATGAAGAAGAATAATTGTTACGTGACATGAAATCAAAGTACAATGTCATAAATCGGGTCTGAGAATTAAGCTCGACTAGCCGTTCAAAGTTATCGATAACCAACGGGTTTAAGACGCTACATCGAATGAGTTGTCGATATGAGAGATCCCACAAACGGTTTTTCAGCGGTAGAATTCCCGCTAGTACCTCGAGACTCCCCGTATGAGTCGACTGCATACAACCCAAGGCAATACGCAAGCAACGATACTGGACTCTCTCCAGCTTGATAAAGTGTATCTTCGCGGCTGAACGGAAACAGAAACATCCATACTCCATCACTGACAATATCGTTGTTTGGTACAGCCTTATAAGATCTGTTGGGTGAGCTCCCCACCAAGTCCCGGTCACTGTACGGAGAAAGTTGATTCTTTTTTGGCATTTTCGTTTCAGATACCTAATGTGACATCCCCAGGTACCTTTGGAATCGAACCAGACTCCGAGGTATTTGAATGTGAAGGCCTGAGCTATGGTTTGACCCATTAGTTGAAGCTGTAGTTGTGCAGGTTCACGCTTCCTGGAAAATACTACCAACTCAGTTTTCTCCGTGGAGAATTCGATACCTAGCTGTAGAGCCCATGTAGACAAAGCGTCTAAGGCAGTTTGTAATGGTCCTTGCAGGTCGGTAGACTTGGATCCTGTAATAGACACCACGCCATCATCTGCAAGTTGCCTTAACGTGCAAGAATTTTCAAGACATTCATCGATGTCATTGACGTAAAAGTTATAAAGAAGGGGGCTGAGGCATGAGCCCTGGGGAAGGCCCATGTAACTAATTCGTGAGGTCGTCAAGTCTTCATGTGTAAAAAACATGTGCTTTTCCGATAATAAGTTGTGCAAAAAATTGATCAAATGTGGGGAAAGACCATGCTTGTGCAGCTTCTCCGAGAGAATTTTTATGGAAACTGAATCAAAAGCCCCCTTTATGTCCAAGAATACTGATGCCATTTGCTTCTTGTGAGCGAATGCCATTTGAATTTCTGTAGAAAGCAGCGCAAGGCAATCGTTCGTTCCTTTGCCTTTACGGAAGCCAAATTGTGTATCTGAAAGCAAGCCACTTGTTTCCATCCATTCATCGAGACGAAACAGAATCATTTTTTCCAGCAGTTTCCGAATACAGGAAAGCATTGAAATCGGCCGATACGAGTTGTGGTTGGAGGCTGGTTTGTCCGGTTTCTGAATAGCGATAACCCTCACTTGTCTCCAGTCTTGAGGAACAAAGTTCTGTTCGACGAACTTGTTGAACAAGTTTAACAGACGTTTTTTCGCGATATCGGGAAGATTTTTAAGCAAGTTGAATTTAATTTTATCACACCCTGGGGCATTGTTGTTGCACGATAAGAGGGCTAGAGAAAACTCCGTCATCGTAAAGGGGGAATCGTTTTCACTGTATCGAGAGGACGCGACGCGATAGACATTCGATTCGCGAACAAAATCCGGGCAAACTTTCTTGGCGAAGTCAAATATCCAGCGATTTGAATATTCTACGGATTCGTTATTAGTGGTTGCATTTCTCATACGACGGGCTGTATTCCACAGAGTGGTCATCGATGTTTCCCTAGATAGGCCATTGACGAACCGACGCCAGTAACCTTTTTTTTTTGCTTTAATCAGATTTTTCAGGGTCTTTTCTAGTGATGCATATTTCTCGTAGTCTTCGCGCTTGCCACTGTTCCCGAATTTTTTATACGCGGATGATTTTGTTTTATATATTTCCGAGCACTCTTTATCCCACCATGGGGTTGAGGGTCGCGTAGTGATTGTAGTTTTGGGTACTCGTTTGGTCTGGGCTTGAATCGCGGCGTTGAGGATCAAGTCAGCTAGGGATTTGTATTCTTCTTCTAGCGAATCTGGTTGTTTCGTTTCGAGAGCTTGGGATATCGCGGTCGAGTAGGAACTCCAGTCGATGTTTTTCGTGAGATCATATGTCATATCGGCTGATGTCGGTGTTTGTGCACCAGTGGATATTGAAACCAAAATCGGCAAGTGATCACTACCGTGGGGATCAGGGATTACCTTCCACTTGCAATCTAGCTGTAGTGATGTCGAGCAAAGGGATAAGTCCAGCGCACTAGAGCGGCCTGGCGGTCTTGGATTGCGTGTCATTTCACCCGTATTTAAAATTGTCATATTGAAGTTGTCGCACAGATCATAAATTAACGAAGAACGGTTATCATCATATAGGCAGCCCCACCCCGTACCGTGCGAGTTAAAGTCTCCTAAAACTAACCGCGGGGTGGGAAGAAGCTCAATGATGTCTGCCAGTCGTCGATGCCCTATCGAGACTCTGGGAGGTATGTAGATAGAAGCTATACAAAGATCTTTGCCTCTAATTCTGATTTGGCAAGCAACAACTTCAATGCCCGGGATCGAGGGGAGGTTAATTCTATAAAACGAATAGCACTTTTTGATCCCTAAAAGAACCCCTCCATAGGAGTCTCCTCGATCCAGGCGTATGATGTTGAAATTGTGGAAGTCAAAGTTTATATTTGAAGTGAGCCATGTTTCACACAATGAAAATACGTCGCAGTTACGCGAATTTATCAAAAATTTGAAAGAATCTAATTTTGGGATGATACTTCTGCAATTCCACTGCAGTATAGTGATCATATTCTCGATTTCTGTAGGTATTTCAGCCATCGATAGATACGATCGCTGCAAGGAGGGGCCATTGTTCTGTCAACTGTTTTAAAAATGTTCTTACTGTTGGTAATAAAGCCGTTAGAATACTTTTAAGAGGATCAGTTATATTGAAGGCTGTTAATATCCAGTCCACGATATCAGAGAATTTTAGTAATCCAGAGTTTGTCGGATTTTCTGGTTGTGTTTTGGGATCACCTGGGTTTTTCGGTGTCCCTGGAAGCGCAGGAAATTCCTGGTTGTATTTTAGAAATCCAGGCGGTATTGGCTTGGGTTCAACGGAATTTTTCTGGTTCAACTTTAATGTTTTATTTTCATTTTGATGTAGTACTTTTAGACCTTTGCGAGGAAGGTTAGGAGAGGACATAATTGGTCTTTTCCTATTTGTTCCAAGCTGAAGAGAAGAAGGTCCTACGCCGGGGTCATAAGAAGCATCAGCGTCAGTCGACAAAAGAGCAAACGGATTGTTAGGGGTAGGGGGAGTGGCTCGTTTGAGGATTTCCGCGTAAGATCGTTTAGAATGCTCCCTTACGGTTCGCTTAAGCTTTTCCTCGCGTTGTTTGTACTTGGAGCATTCAAAAAGATCATGCGGATTCTCGCCACAGTAAATACACTTTTCGGTCGTTTTCCTGAATGAGTCATCCCCGTGTCCCTCGCCACATTTACCACACCGTGGTTTGTTACAACAGTATGGTGCCGTATGTCCCATCTTTTTGCAGTTCGAACAGTGCATTACCCTCGGTACATACAACCGGACAGGTAGACGAACCCCTCCCACTAAAACGTAATTCGGAAGTGCAGAACCGGCGAAGGTCACACGAAAAGAGTCTGATGGGTAGTACTTCCCATCTTGTGCCGATTTAGAGTGCAATTGCTTGCACTCCAATATCTTCACTGGTTGAAGATCTACATTCTTGAAGCGGCCAATCCCATCCTTCATAAGATCTTCAACCGTTAAACTCTCCTCGCGAACCACACCGTCGATCTCCACCATCCGAGAAGGTACGTAGACGCGATACTCCCTCGTGAAGATCTCATTGCTAGCAATATCGTTTGCTTGTTTCAGATCAGTCACGACGACGCGCAGTCTATTTGGTGACACCTTGTCAATGTGTTTCACTGCCGAGTAGTACTTATACAGATCTCGAGCTATATTAAGGACTCTAAGAGATTTAGCTATGGGCCGGAAGTATACCACCCACGGGCCAACCGATCCGTCATCCTGATAGACCTTCCGACGGAGGGGTGGTTTTTCCAAAGGGGTTGCGGGGATATCCATGTAAGATGTGTCACCATAAGAGTATTCATCTAAATGTTCCACCTCTTCAGGTACATCATCATCTTCCCCGGGGTTCCCCCCATCGGAAGACATATCTCCCACAACAACAAGATAAATAGAGCAAATAGATAGGGTAGTAAGAAATAGAAAGATAAAAATAAGGAAAAAACTACTTCACCGGTATGGTTTGTTGAGCCGATAGATGAGTTCGCTTCGATTGTTTCCCTCGCGTGACCTTGATGAATCAACCACTGCTGGTGCCGATGCTATTCAAGCGACAGGTAGAAACGCTGAAGCACACAACTGTCTGCTGCCGGTGTGTATCACTGCCGGTGTGTATCACTGCCGATCACTTATTAGA